>NC_058414.1:89159789-89226277 GCF_002201575.2 Neomonachus schauinslandi
TTTTTTTTCCAGTCCATCTTTTAATTTTTTTGAAAAATTCCTGACATTTTTTTAAAATAGTCTTTTTTAAACTAAAAGATAACTGAATATTTAAAGCTAAAATAATTATGATGAATTGTGTTTTCATAGTTTATGTAAAAAAATGAGATGTATGGCAACAATAACATAAAAGTTGGGAGGGAGTAATTAAGACACTGTTAGGAGGTTTGTACAATACATGGGAAAGCCTTATAATATTATTTGAAGGTAGATGCAGATTATTTAAATATTTATGTTGTAAAACCTAACATAGTTACTAAAGTTGTTAAATGAGTTACAAAGAATGAATCAATTGAGTAAATAAAATAATTTAAAATGCTCAATGAAACTCAGAGAAGTCAGACAAAGAGGATAAAAGAAAGAATACACAAGTGGAAAAAGTAGAAAACAGCTGGGGAAAAATGGTACATGTCAGTCTAGTGAAATCAGTTACTGCTTTAAGTATGATTAGTTTAAACCTACAAATTAAAAAGCCAGAATTTATCAGACTGGATAAAAAAGCAAGATACCTCTCTATGCTATCTATAAGAACACACTTTAAATATAAACAAGTACATGTGTTAAAAAGAAAAGGATTGAGAAAGATCTATCACACAAACACCAACCAAAAGAAAGCTGAAGTAGCTGTGTTATTTTCAGTCAAAGTAGACTTAATTAAGAGCAAGGAAATTTGTCAAGTTATGGTAAAAAGTGACACCACGTAATGATGAATGGTCAGTTTTCCAAGAAGCATGTCTTCATCAACAGAGCTTCGGATACATGAAGCAAAGCTCTGGAAGTAGAAATGGACAAATCCACAATGACAGTTTTAGACTCCAGACTTCTCGGTGATGGATAGAACAAGCAGGCAGAAAATTAGTAAGCATATAGATGACCTGACTAATACGATCAGCTGTCAATCTAATTGATGTTTACAGAACAACCCAGTGAACAACAGCATACATATTCTTTTCAGGTGCGCATGAAACATTCACCAAGATAGATCATATTATATATGTTATAAAATTAATAAATTCATCACTTAGACCTTTGTGCAGGATCAGATTCCTTCTGAGAATCTTATGGACATACCGGGTAGACATGTTCAGCGATATAAAAGGCTTTTAAGAATTTCAGAGGCAGAATTGCAAGCTACTCAGTTGCAAATGTGCACCATCTATTATGGAAAAGTTAGAATGACTCAGAGGCCAGAATCCACTTGTACCATTTTGTATTCGAGTTCCAGTTTATTCCCAGCTTACATCTTCTCTAGTACTTGGTAATGCCAGTCTTTTGAATTTAAACTATTCTATTGCTGTGTAGTGGTGTCTTATTATAGTTTTAATTTGTAGTTCCCTAATGAGTAATAATGTTGAAAATCTTCCCTTATACTTACATGCTATCTTTATATCATTTTTTTTTTCTGGGTAAAATTTCTGTCCAAATCTTTTGCTTTTTAAAAAACTATTGGGTTGTTTAGTTCTTATATATAAGTTGTAGGAGTTATTATAGCCTAGGCATAAGTCTCTTATCAGATACATTTTATATATTTTTTTTAAAAAGTGGGCTCCACACCCAAGGTGGAGCCCAACATGGGGCTTAAACTCACAACCCTGAGATGAAGACCTGAGCTGAAATCAAGAGTTGGATGCTTAACTGACTGAGCTACCCAGCCCCCACATATACATATTTTTTCAAATATTTTTCCAAAATATGTCACGTTTCCATTTTATGGTAATATAAGTAAAAATGAATGAATTAGAGCAGAGGGAAAAAACATTAAAATTAATTCCAAATTTTAGTTCTTTGACAAAGTTAATAGAAAATTCTGACAACTGTGACAAAGAAAAAAAAGTCAAAGTACAATATATAAATGTTGGGAGTTAGGGTATTAAAACAAATGATTCAGATGATTTTTTAAATTTATAAAACCCTAAGCAAAGGTGAAAACTCTGATAAATAGGTAGCTCAGGTATCAGATGATATAGGTATTAGATTAGATAGAAATGTTTGAAAAGGACAGTAAATATGGTAGGAATTTAAAACATTCTATAAAATTATAACTTAAAAATGCTCTGGGATGGTTGCTAGATGATTGTTTAAAATTGTCAGGGAAGAGGGGCACCTGAATGGCTTAGTCAGTTAAGCATCTCCCTTCAGCTCAGGTTTATGATCTCAGGGTCCTGAGATCAAGCCCCATGTTGGCCCCCTGCTCAATGGGGAGTCTACTTCTCCCTCTGCCCCCCCTTCACCTCTGCTCATGCTCTATCAAATGAATAAATAAAATCTTTAAAAAAATTGTCAGGAAGAAATAATTCTCTTCTAAATTCTTCTAAGGAAGAAATAAATAATATTCTTATCTATTTTATTATGTTACAAACATTTTAGTAATCCAAGAAAGTTAGCTCCTAAAAATCCTGAAATCACCACTTACAAAGAGAGATGCAAATACTCAGCAAAAATAAGACTAATAATGTTAGGAAATCCATTTGTATACATCATCATGCACTTAAAGATACTGACCAAACACCCAACACTTACTTGATAAAATGCCATAATAATTGACTAATGTTTTATTAAGGTACTGGATGTGACATAGTGTTCAAATCTCCAACATTAGACATTCTCAGGAGAGTTAAGAATTAGACAAGGATGTTTGTTATCAGTGAAATAGGCCTAATACAGTAAGACAAAATATAAATTAAATGTTCGTCAAAGAAGAGTGACAGTTAATATCATTCAATATGTATATCCATATATTTTTCTACGTGGAAAACTGTCATCTAAAGCAACTGAGAATTATTCACACTAAAACAGAGTTCAGATAGCAAAAAAAAAAAAATTATAATAGTTTTTCCATATCAATAATAATCAGAATTAATACTTAGGAAACTATTCATAACATATACTTAAAATTTTGTGTTTTATAAATAAATTTGCATATATCTAAAATAGAATTGTAATTTTTTATTAAGATGTTTTTAAAAGATGCACTTTTATAAAATATCAATTTTCCTCATCCTCACAAATATAACAAAAAGTATGGAATATTTAAAATAAGTGGGGAAAGTGGTATGTAAATGTTTATTCAGCAGCAATGCTTGCAGAAAGTGTTTGAATTTAGTTGGGACTTAGTTTACATTCTTCACTTCACATGAACTTTTTTTTTTTTTAAGATTTTATTTATTTATTTATTTGTCAGAGAGAGAGAGAGAAGAGGGCACAAGCAGGGGGAGTGGCAGGCAGAGGGAGAAGCAGGCTCCCCACTGAGCAAGGAGCCCAATGCAGGACTTGATTCCAGGACCCTGGGATCATGACCGGAGCCAAAGGCAGACGCTTAACCAACTGAGCCACCAGGCATCCCTCACATGTTGTGTAACTGGTATTCTTATGGTACCAACCTGGTCTCTGAAGGCCAATTAATTTTTAAGTCCTACTTAATAAAATTACATGTAATAAATAATATTTCAAAAGAAATAAAATAAGCTATTGGTTATTATATTACATAGAGGAAGCCCTCACTTTTCACAGGCTGACATGCTATGAATTGTTACCCAACAGCACAGTTCAAATTTCAGTTACCATGGTAATTGCATAAAGATAGGCTTCACTATTAGTTCTTCAGGACACATCACCACATAAGTGATCAGTGACCAGTGGTGTCCCTTCTTTCAAAGTTTATAGGTAGTTGGTCATTGCACATCTGTTCGCAGAGACGGAGGTTTTTAGTTGCATTTCATTCTTATCTCCCAGTGATGAACCCAAATGACATTTTACAAAAGTGAATAATCAAAAGAGGAATTTGGTCAATAAAATCAAAATATAGCCTAGAGATGACAAGTGATAATGGCAAAAGAAAAATTAGAAAGTAATTGTAATGGAAAAGGGTTTAAGTATCCCAAGGCAGATGACATTGGCAAAACTTTCACATTAAAGGGACTCTTGGAGATAGTTCATAACATTGGAAGTGCAAAGGAAAAAATGTTGGAAGCTAATCCAAACCTAGGAAGGAGGATGACTTGACCACAGTGTAGAAAAGATACTCAGAGTCCTATGTTATACAAGAAGGCCAGGACTATTTAAACTGCTCTTGATACAATTATTTTTAACAAAGAAATAAAACATTTCAGTCTTAATGTTTTTGAAATTTTATATTGTGGTGTACTTAGCAAGTATTAGTTTTACTATTTTCTCATTTTCTTATATAATTAAAACCAAGAATAAGGGAGTTTTTATATTTTGACAAAAAAAAACCTTTAAAAGTAACAATTGTGATTTTCCCTATGTATTATGTTCTCCGATTCAGCTTGCATATATTTGTGGTCCTGCACTACCATGCAAAGCTAGGACTGACAGTCTGTATATTGTAATTTATATTATATATTGCCTACTGTATATTATATATACATATTAATGTGATCTTATGGTTTAGAAATGTTCTGATCACAAAAATAAAAACACCAATAAAACAAGTATTGATTACCAAATATTTATGAACATTTCAAAAAACTTCACCATAATACATTAGAAGGAGAGCAAAAAATTGGAAAAAATTTTCAGACCATGCTAAGGGTTAATATTATTAGTATAAAATGAATAGTTAGAGATCGATGAAATACATAGAGAAGCTGAGTAGAAAAATGAGCTAAAGCACATCAGTTAGGTACTCATAAAAAAACTAGAAATTAATGATCAGTAAGCTTATGGAAATGTTTTCAGCCACCAAGGACACATACTAAAACAGTAATGAAATAGTGCTATGTGGCAGTATTTGCCACATCTGCATATGCTCGGAATCACGGAAATCACCTGTGAAATATAATTTGGGCCACATCTTTAGAGGTACTCATAAGAATAGAAATATTAATACCCTGCTTGAAAAACAAGAAGTTTTCTTATATATTTTACTTTTGAGGAAATTCTCTTAGAGTAAGACATGCCAAATCATGTGGCTGGCCAAGTGATAGATCCGAGGTTTAAATCTAGGCTATATGGCGTGAAAGACTACTACTTTTACCATTTCAAGTAGCCGTCCTACGTTGTGAATGAAGAATGCCACATCCTGGAATATCGTACTTTTTGTAATGCTTATATTCCATCAAAGTTGTAGATAGCTCTAACTCTGAACCCTCTTGTACCTATGATGTACTCAGGATACAAAATTGAATATGAACTTAATTTTGCACAACTAATCAGGTTCACAAAGCAGAGAGCTCCATGCTATTAAAAGATGTAAAGCATTTCCTCGCAAGAATAAAAAGGCAGAATTAAGATTAAGAGTCATCTTATATAAAGCATACACGTGAAAGAACATGGTGGAGATTAGAAGGAAGAGTTTAATAGACAGCTGATTTCCATACAAACCTGCATAGAAATCTGTATCTTGCCAACACACTTTTAAAAGAGATGGCATTAATAGAGCTCCGTGTGAAACTTGAATGAGGAGAGGGAAAAAAATAACCATGACTTGCAAAACCAGCCATACTGCAAGGGTATTTTTTTCCCTGTATCATGTTTTAATCCCACTTTCTTGGTCTTTTGCCATTTCATACAAAGCCAATAATCTGAGACCTAACAGTATGCAGGTTGGCTAAAATTGGGAGCTACGTGTCTCTGAGGCATGAAGATAGGAAGTGACAAAATTTACGACTAATGGTTTTCTTTCTTGCAATGCAGTCTACACACTGGGTTTAGAATAAGTGGTAATAGACTTCCTTTCTTCTATAATTTTTCAAAAGTTAAAAAGAAATCTCATTTTGTGATACTGTCAAAAAATTATCTTACTCTAGTCTCTTCTTTCCTCAGGAAAGCTTGGAATTGCTCCTATTGCCAATGCTCATTACTACTTTTCAAAGTTGATTTCATGCTCTCTTTTATAGAAATTAAACAGTGTCACTGAGCAATGTGTGACAGATGGTTCTGGACTTAACTATAGTAGTGAATGTTAGAACACAAACCATGAAAGAACAAAGAACAAAGCCTCACACCTATTTGTAACTTGTGAGTCAGTTGGAAAGATTTCAAGTTAAGGCTTGGAATGTTCTTCATCCTTGTTGATTGGTCCTGTAAACTCTGACCAAGCTTTGGGGAAATACTTATATTTATTTTTTAGTCTGTTCTTCCAAATCCTAGAGTCTGTCTTGGATGTTGGATTCAGGCAAATTTTTTTTTCTTTATTCATCCTTATGTCTAATCTTAATTGATACGGACAGTAGATTTTTCTCTGCATTTTCAATTCTCTAAAAAGACCAGCATTTTTCTATTTTAAAAATCCACACCACCCCCAAAGTGATCAAGGCTCTAGAATTAACTACAGAAAGTACAGAAAGTACCAGTGCAGAGAGATCTGTTGAAATATACCACTATGATGTAGTCTGCAAAATACATACTGGAAGAGATGCTCTGTGTCCACAGGGAGTGGTATCTTGAACAAATAAATTGCAATACAATAAAATGAAACAAAATAAAATAAAAGTAATGATGGAAGAGAAATCTGTAGGTTAAGAGACATATTAACCAATGGTGACATATGGACTTTTGGATTCCAGTTCAAGCAAACTGCCCAAAAAAGGTACTATTAGAGAACTGTGAACACTAATTGTACATTTTATGGTACTACAAGGATATTGTTTATTTCAGGTATTTCGAGAGTATTGTGATTATGTTAAAAGCACCACTGTCTTTGAGACATACTTAATGTTAAGAAAAAATTATAGGATATCAGTGAGATTTGTATAAAAATATTCAAGGGGGTGTGAGTAAAAGGTAAAATGAAGCAAGGTGGGTGTAGAGTTGATGGAAGTGGAGGCTGGATGATGGAGGAATGGGGATTCGGTGGACTGTTCTTAATATATTTATGTATATTTGAAAATTTACTTGTATCTAAAAGAATCAGCAGGAAACAATAACAGCTACTTGGTTTGTCTTTCAGTTATTTTGAGTGTTTGGGTTTTCTTTCTCAGTCTACTTGTTCTTTTTTAACATGTTTTAAAATAACTAAAAATGTGCTTAATTGTGACTGAGCAAATAATAGCTCTGTACCTTGGTGTCTCTAGTTGTAAATGAAGATATTAACAGGATTTTCTCTAAGTATTGCTGTAAATATTAAGTGATAGAGAACACATAAATTGCTTAGAACAGTAAATACCAGATATTATTTTTAATATGGTATTGCATTAAATGGTTACCTGTTTAATCCTACACATCTAAATACAGATATTCATCAGTTTTTGTTTGTTCTGGTTTGTCTTTTTGACTGACAGATAAAATGAAGTCAGTATTATTTATTATAATAAACAGATGCCTGGAAAGTGACAATTAAGCATACATACATACATAAAAAGGACATTAAAAAGAGGGAGATAGCTGTTTTCCACTGCTCTTCAAAAACAGATTGATGGGGGCACCTGGGTGGCTCAGTTGGTTAAGCGGCTGCTTTGGGCAGGTCATGATCCCAGAGTCCTGAGATCGAGCCCCGCATGGGGCTCCCTGCTCAGCTGGGAGTCTGCTTCTCGCTCTCCCTGTTCTTGTGCTTTCACTTTCACTCTCTCTCTATCTCTCTCTCTCAATCCCTCTTAAATAAATAAATAAATAAATAAATAAATAGTAAAAAAAAAATGAATTGATGATTTGCTCCAGGAGGTCCTACGTGTACAATTGTTAACTATCAGAACAAATAACAGAAGTAACAGGGTTTTTATCTGTGGAAATAGGAAGTAAAAACAAAGATAAAAATGAAGAAGTGGTCAGGATGCCTGGGTGGCTCAGTCAGTTAAGTGGCTTGATCCCAGGACCCATTTAAAACATGTGGGTCCTGGGATCAAGTCCCACATCGGGCTCCTTGCTCAGTGGGGAGCCTGCTTCTCCGTCTGTCTCCCTCTGCTTGTGCTCTCTCTGTCAAATAAATAAAATCTTAAAAAAAAAAAAAAAATGAAGAAGTGGTCAAGATAATTTCTAGAGTGACTTCCAAGCACTGTGGTTTTAAGATCTGATGTTGTTGATCTTTATAATGTTATGGTCCATGAATAGATAATTTTCAAATTTTGATAGGTGGATATTAAATTTGGTATGAGCTTAGAAGGAGAGAAAATTATCGCTCTGTTACGGGGTGGGGAGAGTAGATAGACTTCTAAAGGAAATTAAAGACTGATCTAATAGCAAGGGATTTTGCTTGTAAAATATTAGTATTAAGATTAGTGTTGGTATTAATGTTACTGGTGTGAATATAAATAAGTATATTCAAATATGGCCAAAGAAACATGAATAAAACATCATGGCAAATGAAAAATCATTTATTTCAAGGAAAATATATAGTAGACCAAAAAGAGAGTATCTTCTCGGTTTATTGACAACTTTTATTTCATTTTATTTTTTTAAGATTTATTTATTTATTTGAGAGAGCAAGAATGAGAGAGAGTACATGAGAGGGGGGAGGGTTAGAGGGAGAAGCAGGCTCCTTGCCGAGCAGGGAGCCCGATGCGGGACTCGATCCCGGGACTCCAGGATCATGACCTGAGCCGAAGGCAGTCGCTTAACCAACTGAGCCACCCAGGCGCCCCTATTGATAACTTTTAAAAGGTATAAAAACTATGATTGTAAAATAATAAAAATAATTTTTTGCTAACTGTAGTAAATTAGTGTTTCAGGTTTTCTCTCTCCATTTTGAAGCTATTTTCCCTCCAGAATTTTTATACTCATCTAGGAAAATTATTGTGGCTTTTCAGAGAAACTCTTCTTTTTTTTTTTTTTTAAAGATTTTATTTATTTATTTGTCAGAGAAGAGACATAGCGAGAGAGGGAACACAAGCAGGGGGAGTGGGAGAGGGAGAAGCAGGCTTCCTGCTGAGCAGGGACCATGACCTGAGCTGAAGGCAGATGCTTAACGACTGAGCCACCCAGGTGTCCCTTCAGAGAAACTTTTCAAGACTTTTGACTTATATCACAGATTATTTCTCTCCTCTCAAAGATAATCAATGGTTTCCTGCACAGTGACTTGCTCATATCTGCCTTTCCTTTTCTCTTTTCTTTTCTCCTTCTTTTCCTCCTAAAACGGTTGTTAAAGAACTTGTGTCAAGTCCTATCTCATTTCTTTCAAAATGGTTTCAGTGAGATGTAATTCATATGTCATACAGTTCACAAATACATAGTCTACAATTCAGGTGTTCCTAGTATATTTATAGAGTTATGCAACCATCACTAGAATCTAATTTTGGTACATTTTTATTAGTACAAAAAGAAAACCTGTAAACTTAATAAGTTACTGCCCATCCCACCTGTCCTTGCTTCCCATCCACCAGCTATTAGCAAACACTCATCTTTTTGTGTCTATAGATTTGTCTATTCTGGACATTTCCTAGAAATGGAAAAATATATATATATATATTATGTGATCTTTCTTTTATTTTGTTTAATGAATTTCTTTCATTTAGCTTAATGCTTCCAAAGTTCATACATGTTGTAGCATGCATCAGTACTTCATTCTTTTTATTGCTGTATAATATTCCATTGTTTGGATATGCCACATTTTATTTATCTATTCATCAGTCATTGGCCACTTAAGGTGTTTCTACTCTTTGGCTATTATGAGTAATGGTGTTAAAATATTCATAAACTTTTGTGTAGCTAGAACTTTTATTTGTCACAGAGATATACCTAAGAATGGAATTTTTGGATCATGTGGTAATTTTATCTTTTCTAGAGATTTTAAATTTACTATTTTAAAAAATGCTCACAGAAATGTTCAACAGTTTTGTTGTTTCTTTGTGCAGAGGGTCCACAAGGTTCTTCACACTACCATTCCAGAAGGTATGTCTCTTTGTTCTCACTTTGTCTCTTTGCATATATATCATCTTTATTTATGTTGATATTCACATAGTCAGTTGTTCTAGTATATTTTGTTTTATTCTTAGTAATTGTTATGCCTTGCTTATTCATTGATACAGGGACCAGAATAGCCATTGACACTTACAACTTGTGTTATAGTAGGAACTTAATTGTAATGCATAAATAAAATAACTACCAGTGCTGGGATTTACGCTAAGCCTTTTTAATATGACATTTCATTTCATCCTATAATAGATTATGAAGTAAGAATTATGATCTTAATTTTATATAGAAGAAACTTAGGTGTGAGAGATTAAATAGCCTCTCAAGATTGAAACCAGACCTGTGGGTCTCCAGAGTAGATAACCACACTTCTCTGCTGCCTGAGAAAACATGACCTGATTACAGCCGAGTAGAATGTTTTCTCTGGAGTTGTTTAGTTCAACAGTTGTCAGCTAAACGGAGATATTCTCAGTCACACTGAGATACTCCGTAGAGGATACTGGAAGACTTTTTGTTTTCTTTCTGTGTGTGTGTGTGCGTGCTCCCATGTACCCAGACCCGATACTCTCCCCTCCGGCCACTCTCTTCTTTTCTGATCGACTGCTCTTTTACTAACCCCAAACATGAATCTCTGAATAGATGAAACATTTCAACAAATGGCTATGTAACACTAAAAAAATTTGTATAATTTTGGATTCTTATATAAGGCTTATTCAGTTTCTTGTGTTGACAATTTAAAGAATCTGATTCTGTCCAACTTGAAAGAAAATATCTTTGCTACATTTTAATGCTTATGAATTACTTACTTTAAAGGTTGAGATTTTCATAACCATTTGCTCAGTTCACAGACTTAATGCTCCTCAAAGACATGTTTTTAATATCTACATAAGACTGAGAATAGATGTTCAAGTAAGACAGACAAATTATATCAGATATCAAACCTATCTTAAACAATTCCAATGTAATTTTGGTCAAAGATTTTGAGGCTTATTTATTTATTTTTAAATAAATAAGAGCAATGATGTTACATAGGTTCTCCTCTTTTTTGGAACATGCACAGCAATACACTGTTTCCTAGGCTGTCTCCTGGAAGCTAGAAGGGAAAAAAAGTGATAGGAAAGGAGTGATGTATTTATAGGCTGTGTTCAAAAGGGAGTTTAAGCAAATATTTGGGGTTATGGCAACATAGAACACCGAATCTGTATTTTCTGGGTTGCCATTTTAAAAGCCATTTCCTTTTTATTTAACATGCTCTGTGTTTGTCACAATCAGCATGGAGTAATTTTAAGAAGTATTTTATAAAGGTATTGAAAGTATTTAGGATACATCATTGCTTTCTTAGAACAGTTTGAGCAGTGTTAAACTGTGGACCCTGGCCAAGAAATGATGGAATGGTAGTTGAATACTGATGAGGAAGGTAGTTCATTGAATTAATAATCAAGTTGGTTGATAAGTTAACTTTTTCTTTTTGGCAAAAAGTTTTCATAGAATTGAATTGAATAAATAGAATTTATGTACATCAAAAATAACTGGTATATATTTTCTGTCTTGGATAAATCAAGAAATATGGAACATAAAGAGTGAAAGAAAATATAAGATTAATTCCTCTTACATAACAGAGCAGACTAATTAAGTAATTATGAAAACCAGTAAGAAGCCCTGACATTAGTGACTTTCAATTAAGCAAGAAACTGAAGTAAGTGTGATAGGACTTTTGAAACACAAAGTGTGAGTAACTGATTAGACATATGTCTTTCCAAAGTCTGTAATGAGAGAAAGTCAAAGTTTCACAAGAAACAGAAAGGAAACCAAAGTTGAAGGAGATTATTTGTAAGTGGCAGCAAGATGCTTTAGTATCTCTAAGGTATCAGTTTATACTTATAGTTTCTGCTCCTTTTAATCTTTTTCAAATGACATCTTTGTAAAGCATTTTTTTTTTTTTAAGATCAGGGTGCCTGGGTGGCTCAGTCGGTTGAGTACCTGCCTTCCGGCATCGCTTCAGGCTCCCTGCTTAGCGGGGAGTCTGCTTCTCCCTCTCCTTCTACCCTTCCCCCTGCTTGTGTTCTCTGTCTCTCTCTCTCAAATAAATAAATAATACTTAAAAAATTTATTTTTCTTTTTTTTATTATGTTCAGTTAGCCACTATATAGTACACCATTAGTTTTTGATGTAGTGTTCAGTGATTTATTAGTTACGTATAACACTCCGTGCTCATCACAACACATGCCCTCCTTAATACCCATCACCCTGTTACCCCCTCCCTTCTGTAACCCTCAGTTTGTTTCCCCAGGTCCATAGTCTCTCATGGTTCGTCTCCCTCTCTGATTTCTCCCCCTCAGATTTTCCTCCCTTCCCCTCTGGTCCTCCGTGCTATAGCTTAAAGCAGAGAAAGACAGTTATCATATAGTTTCACTCATACGTGGAACATAACATTTTATTTTTCAAGTAATCTGTATACTCCACATAGGGCTCAAACTTCAACCCTGAGATCAAGAGTCGCACACTCCACCAACTGAGCCAGCCAGGCGCCCCCTTTGTAAAGTATTCTTTACATGTCCAATAAAAATGTTTACTTAGTAAGAAGTTAGGTTTTATAGAAAAAGAGCATCAGGAATGGAATCGTTTATTGTTTTTCATGCTTCCAGTTGTCCCGCCTAAGGAAAATCCCTATTGTAGGGATATTCAGATTTAAGTTGACATCTTTCAAAACTGTACTGCACAGCACTTAGGAAGAAAATGATCAGTAACTGTGGGGTTAGTCCTACATTTCCAAACGTGTTAAGTGACAGTAAACATTAAAATCCTCTTTCAAAGAGAGCATTTTTTTCCTCACTGTTCTTTGGAAGAAAAGAGATCGATAACAAGAGCCAGTTCTTTGAAAGACAATCTCATTTCCAGAAAGGCAGTGTGTCTGAAGTCACTGTATGGCAAGTACACAGGCACAGTTGCTTCCCTAGGGTGCATTGTCAGAGTTTTGGATTTTCAAAGAACCAGTAGAGCTAAGATACATGTAACCCTTTTCATAACAGCTCGTCTTGGTGCTCAAGCCCTCTGCATAGTCCCTGTCCTGCTAAGCAATTAGAATGGTCCTGAGCTTTTCAAAGTAATAATACAGATCTTTTTACCTTTATGTCCTGATTGCACAAGGCTCAAAGGGAAATGCTTCTAAAGAGGTGAAAATGTAGGACTCTCCTACAAAGTCATGATGCAGCCCAAAACTCAGCCATCTGCAGTGAAGACAAAGCGAAGAAAGCAGGGTAGACAAGTTAACAAAATGACATAGTCAGTTCAACAAATACTTCTGCCGCCTCCTACTTATAGTAGCTGGGCTTATTTTCAGCATTCTTATCTGTACTTTCCATAGATTATTTCACTGAATCTTTATAATGAACCAATGAGGACAGTATTTATTGGCTTTCAAGGAAAGGCACGCAAGGCTCCTCTGTTCCTTTTTCAATTCTGTCTTTAGTTATTCCCTAAAAGTGAGTTGGGATCAAGGCCAAGTTACCCTACCTCAAGAAACAAGTGTCCAAATTTGGACCAGTCAAATTTCAGGTTTCATACTGGACCTCAGTCCTAATGCATAAGGATCTACAGCAGCACAGAACAGTAACAGCTAGAAGTGCTCTCTACGCACTGATTCAGTAACCATGGTTTGGATAGTGGCCTGGGCTGGCTCCATCCCAAGCTTTGGAACACATGGACTTACCTCTGTCATTCATTTCCCTTTGTCACTAAGAGGTGTAGTTTTATTATTATTTTTTCCAACATAGAAATGCTGCATTGGAATTTAGACTTTAGTGTAGATATAAATGGAACAGGTCTTGTTGTTTGTTTTTTGTTTGAGGTCAGAAAGGAAAAAAACACTTTTTCAGCCTAAATCACCAGGGTCTGCCCTGGAGTCTGGGCTCAGAACCCCAGCTGGCTCTGTGCAAATTTCAAGGACTTTGTGGGGAGAGGTGAGTGCATTAAGGGAGGATTTGGGCTTGTGGTTCTGGTTAAATACCATGATACCATTTTAATTGCACCACAACTCACATATCCTCAACAGTATTAGTAATACAATTTTACACATGAAGAAACTCAACAGCAGGGAGTTTAAATAATTTGCTCAAGCTCACAGAGTGCTAATACATGACAGAGGCAGGCTTTGAACCCAGGGTCATCTGACTCTAAAGGCTTTAATATTTTTCTTTTTGCTGAAGTCATGTTTATTGAGGTATAATTGACATACAGTAAAATCCACACCTTTTAGATATGTGATACTATAGGTTTTAAAAAATTTTTTTTTTTAAATTTCATTTTCCATGAGGTGAAATTTGTTTAACATAAAATTAACCATTCTTTTAAATATTTTATTTATTTGAGAGAGAGAGAGCACCAGCAGGGGAGGGGCAGAGGGAGAAGGCGACCCGTCGCTGAGCAGGGAGCCTGACACAGGACTGGATTCCAGGACCCAGACCCTGGCATCACAACCTGAGTCAAAGGTAGACGCTTAACTGCTGAACCAACCAGGTGCCCCCAAATTAACCATTTTTAAGTGAACAATTTCAGTGGCATTTGGTGTATTTACAATGCTGTGTAGCTACCACTTCTATCTAGTCTGAAAACACTTTCTTTTTTGTTGTTGTTGTTGTTGTTGTTGCTTTTTTTTTTTATTCTTATGTTAATCCCCATACATTACATCATTAGTTTTAGATGAAGTGTTCCATGATTCATTGTTTGTGCATAACACCCAGTGCTCCATGCAGAATGTGCCCTCCTCAATACCCACCACCAGGCTAACCCATCCTCCCACCCCCCTCCCCTCTAGAACCCTGTTTGTTTTTCAGAGTCCATCGTCTCTCATGGTTCGTCTACCCCTCCGATTTCCCCCGCTTCATTCTTCCCCTCCCGCTACCTTCTTCTTCTTCCTTTTTTTTTTTTTCTTAACATATATTGCGTTATTTGTTTCAGAGGTACAGATCTGAGATTCAACAGTCTTGCAAAATTCACAGCGCTTACCAGAGCACATACCCTCCCCAGTGTCTATCACCCAGTCACCCCATCCTTCCCACCCCACCCCCCACTCCAGCAACCCTCAGTTTGTTTCCTGAGATTAAGAATTCCTCATATCAGTGAGATCATATGATACTTGTCTTTCTCTGATTGACTTATTTCACTCAACATAATACCCTCCAGTTCCATCCACGTCGTTGCAAATGGCAAGATCTCGTTTCTTTTGATGGCTGCATAATATTCCATTGTATATATATACCAGATCTTCTTTATCCATTCATCTGTTGATGGACATCTTGGCTCTTTCCACAGTTTGGCTATTGTGGACATTGCTGCTATAAACATCGGGGTGCACGTACCCCTTCGGATCCCTACTTTTGTATCTTTGGGGTAAATACCCAGTAGTGCAATTGCTGGATCATATGGTAGCTCTATTTTCAACTTTTTGAGGAACCTCCATACTGTTTTCCAGAGTGGCTGCACCAGCTTGCATTCCCACCAACAGTGTAGGAGGGTTCCCCTTTCTCCGCATCCCCGCCAACATCTGTCATTTCCTGACTTGTTAATTTTAGCCATTCTGACAGGTGTGAGGTGGTATCTCATTGAGGTTTTGATTTGGATTTCCCTGATGCCGAGCGATGTTGAGCACTTTTTCATGTGTCTGTTGGCCATTTGGATGTCTTCTTTGGAAAAATGTCTGTTCATGTCTTCTGCCCATTTCTTGATTGGATTATTTGTTCTTTGGGTGTTGAGTTTGATGAGTTCTTTATAGATTTTGGATACTAGCCCTTTATCTGATATGTCATTTGCAAATATCTTCTCCCATTCTGTTGGTTGTCTTTTGGTTTTGTTGACTGTTTCCTTTGCTTTGCAAAAGCTTTTTATCTTGATGAAGTCCCAATAGTTCATTTTTGCCCTTGCCTCCCTTGCCTTTGGCGATGTTTCTAGGAAGAAGTTGCTTCGGCTGAGGTCAAAGAGGTTGCTGCCTGTGTTCTCCTTTAGGATTTTGATGGACTCCTGTCTCACATTGAGGTCTTTCAACCATTTGGAGTCTATTTTTGTGTGTGGTGTAAGGAAATGGTCCAGTTTCATTCTTCTGCATGTGGCTATCCAATTTTCCCAACACCATTTGTTGAAGAGACTGTCTTTGTTCCATTGGACATTCTTTCCTGCTTTGTCAAAGATGAGTTGACCATAGAGTTGAGGGTCCATTTCTGGGCTCTCTATTCTGTTCCATTGATCTATGTGTCTGTTTTTGTGCCAGTACCATGCTGTCTTGATGATGACAGCTTTGTAATAGAGCTGGAAGTCCGGAATTGTGATGCCGCCGGCTTTGCTTTTCTTTTTCAACATTCCTCTGGCTATGCGGGGTCTTTTCTGGTTCCATACAAATTTTAGGATTATTTGTTCCATTTCTTTGAAAAAAGTGGATGGTATTTTGATGGGGATTGCATTGAATGTGTAGATTGCTCTAGGTAGCATTGACATCTTCACAATATTTGTTCTTCCAATCCATGAGCATGGAACGTTTTTCCATTTCTTTGTGTCTTCCTCAATTTCTTTCATGAGTATTTTATAGTTTTCTGAGTACAGATCCTTTGTCTCTTTGGTTAGATTTATTCCTAGGTATCTTATGGTTTTGGGTGCAATTGTAAATGGGATCGACTCCTTAATTTCTCTTTCTTCTGTCTTGTTGTTGGTGTATAGGAATGCCACTGACTTCTGTGCATTGATTTTATATCCTGCCACTTGACTGAATTCCTGTATGAGTTCTAGCAGTTTTGGGGTGGAGTCTTTTGGGTTTTCCACATAAAGTATCATATCATCTGCAAAGAGTGAGAGTTTGACTTCTTCCTTGCCAATTTGGATGCCTTTGATTTCTTTTTGTTGTCTGATTGCTGTGGCTAGGACTTCCAATACTATGTTGAATAGCAGTGGTGATAGTGGACATCCCTGCCGCGTTCCTGACCTTAGGGGGAAAGCTCTCAGTTTTTCCCCATTGAGAATGATATTCGCTGTAGGTTTTTCATAGATGGCTTTTATGATATTGAGGTATGTACCCTCTATCCCTATACTCTGAAGAGTTTTGATCAAGAAAGGATGCTGTACTTTGTCAAATGCTTTTTCTGCATCTATTGAGAGGATCATATGATTCTTGTTCTTTCTTTTGTTAATGTATTGTATCACATTGATTGATTTGCGGATGTTGAACCAACCTTGCAGCCCAGGGATAAATCCCACTTGGTCATGGTGAATAATCCTTTTAATGTACTGTTGGATCCTATTGGCTAGTATTTTGGTGAGAATTTTTGCATCCATGTTCATCAGGGATATTGGTCTGTAATTCTCCTTTTTGATGGGGTCTTTGTCTGGTTTTGGGATCAAGGTAATGCTGGCCTCATAAAATGAGTTGGGAAGTTTTCCTTCCATTTCTATTTTTTGGAACAGTTTCAGAAGAATAGGTATTAATTCTTCTTGAAATGTTTGGTAGAATTCCCCTGGGAAGCCATCTGGCCCTGGGCTTTTGTTTTTTGGGAGATTTTTGATGACTGCTTCAATTTCCTTAGTGGTTATAGGTCTGTTCAGGTTTTCTATTTCATCCTGGTTCAGTTTTGGTAGTTGGTACATCTCTAGGAATGCATCCATTTCTTCCAGGTTATTTAATTTGCTGGCATAGAGTTGCTCATAATATGTTCTTATAATTGTTTGTATTTCTTTGGTGTTGGTTGTGATCTCTCCTCTTTCATTCATGATTTTGTTGATGTGGGTCATTTCTCTTCTCTTTTTGATAAGTCTGGCCAGGGGTTTATCAATCTTGTTAATTCTTTCAAAGAACCAGCTCCTAGTTTCATTGATCTGTTCTACTGTTCTTTTAGTTTCTATTTCATTGATTTCTGCTCTGATCTTGATTATTTCTCTTCTCCTGCTGGGTTTAGGCTTTATTTGCTGTTCTTTCTCCAGCTCCTTTAGGTGTAGGGTTAGGTTGTGTACTTGAGACCTTTCTTGCTTCTTGAGAAAGGCTTGTATTGCTATATACTTTCCTCTCAGGACTGCCTTTGCTGCATCCCAAAGATTTTGAATAGTTGTGTTTTCATTTTCATTGGTTTCCATGTATTTTTTTAATTCTTCTTTAATTTCCTGGTTGACCCATTCGTTCTTCAGTAGGATGCTCTTTAGCCTCCATGTATTTGAGTTCTTTCTGACTTTTGTCTTGTGATTGAGCTCTAGTTTCAAAGCATTGTGGTCTGAAAATAGGCAGGGAATGATTCCAGTCTTTTGGTACCGGTTGAGACCTGATTTATGACCTAGGATGTGATCTATTCTGGAGAATGTTCCATGGGCACTAGAGAAGAATGTGTATTCCGTTGCTTTGGGGTGGAATGTTCTGAATATGTCTGTAAAGTCCATTTGGTCCAGTGTGTCATTTAAAGTCTTTATTTCCTTGTTGATCTTTTGCTTAGACGATCTGTCCATTTCAGTGAGGGGGGTGAAAACACTTTCAATATTATGAATTTTGGCACATTCATACAAAAAGAAGGAAATTCTACAATATGCAACAATGTAGATGAACCTTAAGGACATTATGCTAAGTGAAATGAGCCATTTCTGTATGGACAAAGGACAAATACTATATGATTCCACTTACATGAGATATCTAAAAGAGTCAAATTCATGGAATCAAAGAGTGGAATGGTGGTTGCCAAGAGGTGCAGGGAAAGGGAACTAGGAGTTACTAATCAATGGGCGCAAAGTTTCAGTTAAGCAAGATGAATAAGCTCTAGAGATCCACTGTAAAACATTGCACCCACAGTCAAGAATAACGTGGTGTGCTCAAAGCCTTTACTCTTAATGGCTACCCTATAGTCTAGAACAATTTTTAAAATAATAGCAATACATACCACATGTAAACACCAAGTGAATGGGATGCTGGATAGTACAAGAGGAATTAAGATGAAGCAGCTGGTGCTGTGTACTGTGAGTCTTCATTAAGGGTCTCCTGATCCATAATGAAGCCCAAACACAGAAAAGTAGGAAAAATTACACAAGAAACAGAAATAAGAAAGGAAAAAGCCAGCCCAGTTCAATATAGCACGCTCTGGGGGGTGGACATTTGCAGCTGGACACGTTTATGTTGGTGCCTAGGGAGGGCTCCCAACAGAGTAAACCAGCAGGTGATCAGAAGGTGACCATAAGTTGGGAGTCATACCTCACCTTCACTTGGAGTGTCCTGTCTCTCCCCTGCCACTACTGAGCCCAGCATTTGGAGAATTCAATATTTATCTTCTTTCTTTTTTCCAACTAATAAATGAAAAATACATGACATGCCATGTTCAAATATATTTTAGAAAACCCTGAAACAGAGTATTAAAATTTAGAAAATTCTGACATTGTTTTTGAAGCATCAGAATTACCACGTCCATTTGTAAGGAATGGTCCCCAAATCAAGATTCTCTCCTCTTAGTTTGGTTAACACAGTGAGTGCTCTTTCCAAGTATTTGGTTTTTAAATTAAGATGTTACTAAACCAAAAGAAGGAGACCTAAATGATGTGAATTATGCAGAAATTATAAAGCCATTAATAATTTTGAAGATATGTAATAGAAGATAATATATTTGTATATTTTATACAAATATCCTAGAACTCTTTATTTATTTATTTTTTTTAAAGATTTTATTTATTTGTGTGAGAGAGAATGAGAGAGAGCACATGAGAGGGGGGAGGGTCAGAGGGAGAAGCAGACTCCCCGCCGAGCGGGGAGCCCGATGTGGGACTCGATCCAGGGACTCCGGGATCATGACCTGAGCCGAAGGCAGTCGCTTAACCAACTGAGCCACCCAGGCGCCCTATCCTAGAACTCTTTAAATAGTATTATCTTAAGATAGACCATGATAACATCTTTATCTTTAGGTAAATATGTAATATTTGTAATGGGCTCTGGCAAGCATTTGTTTGAAATTTATAAAGCTATTCTGTTTAACATTTCTTTGTTATGTTTCTCATATAGTTATCTTTGTATTCTAAGCACTAAACATCATTAGGAAATAAATTCAGAGATTTTTTTTTTCTGAGAATGGAGAATAAAATACTTAAATATTTTCGGAGCTGGAGATTTTTTCCTATGAAGAATTTATTGGCCAGTGTTTTTCATAAAAAAAAAAAGTTTAAGAGCCAATTTGCTACTTTAGAGAATTTCCCATAGTGCTTTTTGCCCATACAACAAAATTTTTCTTCTTCAGGATATCTTATTTGTCTTGGTGAGGAACTTAATGATGATGACGATGAAGATGAGTTCTATTTTGGAAACAATTGAATGGATTTGGCTTTTGGTTTGTCATTGGATTTAAGATGTATATGTGTTTTTGTGGTGGGCTGAGAGTTTTGAACTCGAAATGTGCTGATTTGTGCTGTTGTGTGACTGATTTATTTAAGAAAATGTGGAACTCATATTTGACCTCCTCTAAGACTGTATTTGAGATGTTTATAACAGTTCATAGGGAGAGATCGAAAAGAGTTATATGCATTTTAAACTGGTGGGTTTGAATTTATTTCTTAGGAAAGAATGCTTCCTTCTTCAGATAAAGCCTATGAAGAACCAAATTATATATGAATCTTATCAAAAAGAATCTGTTTTGAGTAAAACGAGGCTGAGGTCCAGATTCCTACCCACTCAGAGTCTCATGATGGGGCTGGAATGTGAAGCAGCTCGTGGAACTCTAAGGCTTGCCTGAAAACAGTCTGAAAACCTCTACTTTTGACTACGTATAAGACTTAATGTGAAGCTGTAGGATTTCAAAAATGACTTCTTAAAGTGGAGGAAGTAAAAAAATTATTCAAGGCAGGAAACAAGCACAGTACGATTGTCTTTCAGAAAAGCGTATTTTGGAAATCTATTTGGAATTCATTGTATCTGATAATGTTAGAATGATACATAGATTTCTAGCTCAATACTCCTAATACTCAAATATCTGTGGAAACAATAATGACAATAATAATAGAAAACTCTCCTAAATAATGCCTGGGTCAAGGGAAAAAAAAAAAAACTATGAAATATATCACATTAAATTACAATATATGATATCTTGAATTAATGCCTTTAATAAAAGAAGACAGGCTTAGCTCCTTAGTTTAAAAAAACAATGTTCGTGTCACAATACTTAACAATGAATAACTCATCTTCCTATTTACATATTGTGGATTTTTAAAAAATATCTAAATTTGGGTTGGGAAAGAAATTATAAAATTAATAGTGGAAGGCCATTTTGTAGTAAAGAGGATTCAGAAGAAAGGAGTGCCTTTGAAATATGTGTGGAAAAATCTTTACATTTGTTCCTTTAAATTTCATTCAGGTAGGAAAAATTTTCCTCTTGCCACTGAATTAAAATTTGTCAATCCTGCCACTTTGCTCTTCACCCTAAGGTAATACAACTTCACAAACACTGTTGTATAAGGGAGAACCAGTAGTACTGGAAAAGGATGGGGTTCCCTTTTTTCCCCTTTTTTATTACCTCTTTTTCCACTTGCCACAGTAGTGGTGGAAGCAGAAGGTTCATATTTGGCTGATATTATTGTAAAATATCTTCAAACTCTCTGGGACTGGCAGATATATTAAGCTTGTTTTGGTTTCATGCAAAATTCCTTTGCTGGATTCTTCTGATTGCAACCCCTGTGAAATAATGTCTTCTGTTTCTCCAGTGGTTGCATTTCCTTGGTCTATGGCTTTTTAGCAATCCACTGCAAAGAAATACTGTTAATCTCCTTTTATCTCCCAGTGATTCTTTTGGACAAGGACTGAGTGGCTCCAGTCCAGCTGTATCTGCTGCCATGGTTCCCACATCTAGTCCTGAGGATTCTCACCGGTTTGTTCGACTGCCACGGGAACTTTGTTTCCAGACACAGCTGCTCTGCTACTTTAGTCCTCTCTGGCAAGTCCTTTATCTGATTAGTTCTCAAGTTTGAATCGGACACCTATCCAGTATGCTTCCCACATTACATGGGAAATTATCAGTCTCTGAGTGATTTCAGTTGAAAGAAAGGTAGGCTCACAACCCTCACTTTTGAGGTGGGTTTGAATCATAGTACAGCTTGTTTCAAAATAAATCTTTATTATGAAATATACTGTCTGCCTAATCACCCTTGTAATAGGTTAATCTTGAAACCAGTTTTTGACCTTTCTTATGAACAATTTTCACATGCTAGTCAAATGATGGAGCTTTGATTCTAATCACTAATCTATACTGCTTGAATCATTATGCAGTGCTGCCTAATAACATTTTTCCTTCTATGTTCTTTGAGTATGTGCCTGATATCTTCAGTTGGACTTCAGACATCTACAAAATGGAGATTATATTTTTGCTCAGCATTCTCTTTTTATTTACATAGGAAGTATAGAAATAGTGTTCTGGTGCTTTCAGTTAATATGGCAAGCTCTCATGATGTGACAGAGCTACCCTGTCCTACGAACATTGAATGGGAGAATATCAGTTCCTTGAAATAAGGAGAGCACAGGAAGTCACAGAAGTGAGAGATCTTTGGCCCAATCACTCAGTAAAGCAGCAAAACCATGTAAGACTTAGGAACTAGGAACAGGCTTCATGCATCTTCTACCAAGAAAAAGACATTTGGCCCAGAGTCATAGATGAAACTGATCAACCAGTATAAAGCCAGAACTGTTGAAGGACTGTCTTGTCCTAGAAATGGAAAGTAGGTAAGTTCTGTCTACCAGCTGCGGGAGAGTTTCAATTACAGTTGGGCAGAGAGTAACCTACAAAATGTAAATCCTCAAAGAATCAAAGGCGGAGGACATTGGCTTATAAACAGCAGAACTAAAATCAAGTCATGTTTAGACATAGCTGAGTGACATCATACCACATGAAATAAAATATTGAAAGTAAACAGAGGAAAAGGAAACACTTTCAAAGGAATTATTGTTAGATTGATGATAGCATTCTGTCAGATTCTTACCTTTGAATTCTGAGAGGAAATAATTTGTCCTAGAATTCTATACCCAGCTGAAATATTATTCAATGATTAGGGTAAAATAAAGATAATTTTGGACATCTAAAAACTGAGAGTTTAATATTCTCAAACTCCTGCTAAAGGAATATTACTAAATGATATACTTACATAAGAACTGAACTCAAAGAAGGGAGTTCAAAAAACAAAGCTGAGGAAAGAAAAAAAGAAAAAGTATTTTTTAAAATTTTTATTATGTTATGTTAATCACCATACATTACATCATTAGTTTTTGATGTAGTGATCCACGATTCATTGTTTTCGTTTAACACCCAGTACTCCATGCAGTACGTGCCCTCCTTAATACCCATCACCAGGCTAACCCATCCCCCTCCCCCCTCCCCTCTAAAACCCTCCCTTGTTTCTCAGAGTCCATTCTATGATTTTGATACTATGTATATATATAGTCATAAAAAAATATTGGTTGTTTTGTTTCTTTACATAAATATTCACATGGTATTTATTAACATGAAATTTGATTTTTCCCCCTCAACATTAGTTTTTAATCAGTTTGTCTCTACAAAGCAAGAAGAGAAAATAAAATAGTGTAATAACATAAGGAATATTAACTCAGTGGATAATTTGTTTTTGCAATTAAAAACACCTAGAGCAAAAATGATGAGATTTTAAAACTTAATAAAATCTGAGTGGTAGGTATACAAGTGTTGTTATATTTTCTGTAATTTAATCATCTTAAAATAAAAGCATAAATGAGCTACACATCTAAAAGAATAGAGTAGGGAAAGGGAAAAATGGTAAATCTATAGTGGAAAAACCTGGCACACATCATCTTGTGAAAATAATGAAGTTTAACATCATCAGTGATGCCTTATGGGTATCATGTTCTCCCTGATTTGATGTGACAGGATCACATGTATCATAGTCTTTCTAAAACCTCATAATGTCAATCTAATCAGGAGAAAAAGTGTTAGATAAACCCAGGTAGGGAATATTCTGTAGGTTACCTGGCCAGTACTCCTCAAGACTGCCAAGACCATGAGAATCAAATAAAGCCTAAGAATTCATAGACCAGAGATTGGGGATATAGAATAACTAGAAACCATATGGCACCTTGGATTTTATCTTGCAACAGAAAGAGGGCATTTCATAGAAAAACTGATGAAATTCATATAGTCCAGAGTTTATGTAGTAGCAGTGTACAAATGTCAGTTTCTTAGTTTTGCAAATGTAGCAAAATGATTTAAATTGTTAACAGTGAGGGAACTGGTTAAGGAATAAACAGAAACTCTTCATGTTATGTTTACAACTATTCCATAAATCTGAAATTATTCCCGAAAAACCAGTATGTTTCAAAAAAATTTTTAAAAAGACATTTTAAGCTTAGGTAAGCAATATCCCATTATTGTGAATTGAATGGACAGTATTTTATATTTGAAGCAAACATGAAAACATTGAAAAATAAAGGAACATGCTGCCCAATTTTGCCTGAGAATATGATAGCTAGTTTGCCTCAAGTATTTAAATAATTGATCCTCAGAAAATTGAAATCAGTTGAATGTTTAATAGGATAACACGGAGATTCCGTGATTTGCTCCATGTGGAATATCTTTTAAATTTGGATTTAGTTAGGCAATTACTTTTTTTTTTTTCCCCAACAAGTTAGAGACTGTTAAGCCCTCCCATTGCCACAGTGTTGGGCATATCCCAGAGAATATTCAGACAAGTAAAAGGCTGGTGAACGCTGATCACAGGGCATAGCAACATTGCATTACATCACAGATGCCTTTTCTAGATTAAAGCAGGCAGCTGGCATTTCAGGGTTTGTTGGGGAAAAACAATCTTCATAGCAGTCTTGTAGAAAACTGTATTTAAGATCTAAACTGTGAATAACTGTTGATACAGAGACTAAGAACTCTAATAAAAGGAAATGCTAACTCATCACAAACTTGCAAGCTTTATAACAGTGTGGGTCACAAAGAGGAAAAAGACCCAGTGACAAAGCAGAAAACCATAAAAGTAGCTATGTTGGTAATCTCAGTCTAAGGTTTTTACCAATTTCTTAGAAAAAGTTGCATTCAAATTGCGGGCCTGAACTAATTTGTGTGTGAATATTTGCACTTAAGGTTACCATGATAAACTTTATATCATTCTCATTCACTTGTTTTCTTAAAATTCTTAATCAAATAATATCTTCAAGTGTATTAACCTTGTTTTGTTTGTTTTTTCACTGACATATCCCAACATCTAGAACAGTGTATGGCACAAAATAGCTGCAAGGTAAATATTTGTTGAATGACTGAATGAATGGTACCCCTTTGGCACCATCAGCCACTGATGTCTCTCAGTGGTGGCAGGGGGTCTCAGGGTCAGCAGGGAAGGAAAGTATGTACATTGGCCAGTTGTGGTTGAGAGCTCCTGATCAGTCCCCTTTCTGGTGCCACCAGTTTCTTCTGGTATTGTCAGCAGAGCTTCCATTCTGTCTGGGGAAGAATAACCTAATTAGATCACTGTCCTAGTCAGCTTGGGCTCCTATAGCAAAATGCCATATACTGGGTGGCTTAAACAATGGACATTTATTTTCTCACAGTTCTGGAGGCTGGAAGCCCAAGATCAGGTTGCCTGCATGGATTGTAGGTTCTGGTGAAGACCCTCTCTGTCTTACAGATGGCTCTCCTCTCGTTCTTCATCCTCACATGGCCTTTCCTGTGTGCAAGCTTGCCTTTTCCCTTCCTGGTTTTTTTGTTTGTTTGTTTTTTGTAGGAACTGAAGTTTATAAAATATGGGGGATCCTCTTTGATGTGGCCTCTTCTCTACATTTAGCTGTGGAGAGTCTGTTTTGCCAATCTTTGGGGTTGTTTTCTGGGTTATTTACACTGATGTGGGTGCTAATCTAGGTGTATTTGTGGGACAAGGTGAGCCTAGGATCCTCCTCCTCTGCCATCTTCTCCGGAAGTCCTCTCTCTTATAATGGCACTAATCCACCCTCTTTTTTTTTTTTTTAATCTGGTGAAACACTGTATGAAAGATGCCACAGTGTGCTAGTCTTTACTTTGGCTTTATTATTGACCAGAAGACATTGGAGAACAAACGTTTGGATTCACAAGTACCTTGCAATGACAGCACAGTCCCTGAGCCCCCGAAAAAGTACTAGCCAATATATCAGAAGCCACAGATTATTCCATAAAGATAAACTTTCAAGGACTTAAATTCATGATCATCTCCTTTGGAGTGAATTAAAAAATGTTTCTGCAAAAGATTTTCCTTCTTCCCATTCATCCTTTCTAAACCCATTCCCATGACTAAGTGGAAACAGGAGCCATCTCTTCAGACAGCAGTCTGATTTAGGTACCTTATTTTACAGAAACCTCAACTTTACATTCTCTCTAGATAATCCGTCTAAGCCATGTATGATTTCTGTACTTCACATTCTTGCCAAAGAGTACAAAGTTTGTACTCTTTGCTATCTAATCCTTATCAGAATTCTAGTTGAAAGAAATAATATTTGTGGAGGAGGAGAAATCAGAGAGGGAGATGAACCATGAGAGACTATGGACTCCGGGAAACAAACTGAGGATTACAGAAGGGATGGGGGGTGGGGCAATGGGGTAACTGGGTGTTGGGTATTAAGGAGGGCATGTGTTATGATGAGCACTGGGTGTTATACGTAACTAATGAATCGTTAACACTACATCAAAAACTTAATGATGTACTATGTGGTGGCTAACTGAACATAAAAAAAAAGGGCTCCACCCTCTTGACCTCCTCTAAACCTAATTAACTCCCAAAGGTCCCACTTCCAAATATCATCACACTGAGGGTTCAGCTTTCAACATACAAATTTTGGGGGGACACAGAGATTTAGTCCACAGTAGTCACTTTCTCTTGCCAACTTAGGGGTCTGGAGATGCATCATCTAGACCACTTTCTTTTGTTGAGTGGAAAGTCCTAAAATGCTATTAATACTGTGTTGTTCCTCCAGTCTTGAGGTCCTCCATCAGTTTGCCTTCCTCTTTCCATTTTTCGCTATTCTCCCTTGATTGCCTTATGCCCTTTTTCCAGGCTTTTGTGTTGTACTTAGTAAGAGTGAGTAGGGAGAAATGAGTCTGTACTATCTTGTACCCACCAGAAATTACATTTAATTTTGAGGTCCATGGAAAGTTCAGCTAAATCCCATCCTCTTATTGTCATGAGCTTCCCACAAATATTTGAAAACTTAAAGTCCAGTGATTTTTGTGCTGTGATCCAGATAGTGCCAAAACCAACTATGCTCATCTAGAGAGTTCCTGAGCTGAATATTATCTGGTTATAAAACCTACTTATAAGCTTTTCTTTTAAGCTATTTGGTTACTGTGAGAGAGTAGACTTGATATATCGGAGAACAAAAGGTAGAAAAGTGGAACAAAAAGTGCTTTTAAAGGTCAATTTTGGTCATTTCTCTCAAACCCATAGGTGTAGAAATTGAGTTGCCTTATTATGGAATATTCCCTCTCTCTTGTTGGCATGACTGATTCTCTTAATTTTGACTTCTTTAATTTTATTCAGTGAATTCAAAGTCATCATTTGTATATGTATGAAAATGTTTTAACTGAGCTTATTATGCTTGAAAAGGAGTGACGGTAACTATTTTGACTTATTACTTTCTGTCTGGTTAGGATAATCAAACATTCAGCAAGGAAGAATAAAAGCACTGTAGGTGGTATAAATGAGCATGAAAAAGAGCTTCCAAAGATCTCTTCCAAATAGAGAACACTTTCCGCTCCCTCCCCTCCCCTCTTCCCACTCCACCCACATCCTTTCCCTACTTTTAGACTGTTCCTAAACCAGGAAGTAAAAGTTGTGAGTGGGAAGGGGTGGGGAGTGTGTATGTGTAACCAACAAGGGAATTTATTCTCTTGATGAATCATAATGATTGTACTATAATCACACATTCCCACATACAGTCCTGAATTCTTGTGCCAGCATTCAACTCCCTTTGCAACTGGGCAAGCTGGCTCCTTCTGTTTCCTTCTGTAGCTTTTTAAGCAAAATGATATAATCAGAAAATTTGAGAGATAAGGTGACTTTTGGGACCATCAAATTCCAGCCTCTTGCTTACAGGAGAGAAATTGAGGGCCTAGAACGTAATGAGGATCATTCAAGTTCACAGACTTGTTAGAGGTGGAGTTAGGATTAGATAGAACCCATGGCTTTCAGGTCCGTACTCTTTTTATGATGTCAGGTTGTCTTATTTCACTTGCAGCCACTAGGTACTGTCATGTTTTAATACTTGGTATTTGGTAAGGCCAGCAGGCTATCTTACTGCTGCCTGGGACTATAAAAATCTCAGAAAAGCAAACAAATGGTTGTAGTAGTGACAATTCGCAATTTGGAATGTATACTCAGTGCTTACCATTCATGTAACTGGTATTCTCGGTATTCCTAGATCTATTTCATGTTCATTTTTTTTTTCCTTTGCTTATAAAAGAATAAAGGACATTATGGGGGCTATGCAGATACTTTTATCTTAATACTGAAACACTTTTTACTGGAATAGGACAGGGTGACTCACAGCTGAAGCCCAAGGCATGGAGGGGGTTCTCCGTCCCCTTTGTGTGCCCACTTGGAGCACAGGCCCTAGCATGTAGGAAACACTCAGTAAATATTTGTGAATAAATCCTCGAGTGAACATTTCTTGTCATCAAGACATGTTTTGTTCTAGGCTTTATGTAAGAGAACAGAGCGATTGATACAGGTATTATTAGAGGGAATAGCAAAAATTTGGAAACGGGTTCCAAAGTCTGTTAGATTAATCATGGATGATAGGAGAGTCAGGACCCTGATATCTGAAGAAGTGGGAATCCCAGCTCTTAAACACTGATTGGGTACCTAAAGGAATTTCAGTATTGTTAATGGATCAATTATTTGGGGAAAGAATATCCCCTATAAGCTAGCGAGAAAGAAAAAAAATGTACAAGGCCAAACACTTCTCTCCCATTTCTATATGGATCTGGATATAATCCTGTCTGGATGAGTAAGAGTGATCATAGTCAATGTAGATAAGTTCTTGTCATATTAGGCAAGATTTGATTTATAGCCTTCTGTGTGTCCAATACATGTGGTGAATGAGGACTTGTGTGGAAATACAGAAAGCACTGAAAAGAGTATCAGAGAGCAAAGTGGCTTGATGCATATCAGGAAGCTGCAGAGGGAAGTCTGTCCAAGTGTGTTGCAAGTGAGCAAGTTCCGATAAAGGGAACTTACTCAGGGACATAGAGAAGAGTTGGGGAAATAGAAATAAGTTAATCTTATGTGCTGTCTGATCATAAAACTAGGGAGGGGTTTGGCAAGCTGTTGAAGAGTTAGCTGAAAAAAGGAAATTCAGTTAAGATCATAATGACCGTATGCAGCTCTCTGGAAGATGCTCGTGTGGCAGTGAGGTTAGACAGATTGAGAACGGCACCAGAGGATAGAGCAGGCACCAGTGGTGGGAGTGATAACAGAGGTATTTCTGTTGAACACGAGGGGAAAGTTTCCGTTAGCTAAAACTGTTCAGATTTATAATGGCCTACCTTGGAACTAGTTTACTCTTAACGTGGGTAGTATTCAAATACAGGCTTAACCACAGTTAACAAAAACAACATAAGGGGAATTCAGGAACATAGTAGGTTTGTAACTATGAGGTCCTTTTTTTTTAAAGATTTTATTTATTTATTTGAGAGAGAGAATGAGAGAGAGAGCACATGAGAGGGGGGAGGGTCAGAGGGAGAAGCAGACTCCCTGCCGAGCAGGGAGCCCGATGCAGGACTCGATCCAGGGACTCCAGGATCATGACCTGAGCCGAAGGCAGTCGCCTAACCAACTGAGCCACCCAGGCGCCCTGTAACTATGAGGTCCTTAATGAACTCCTGTATACCTAAATCCAGCCTGCTATGGTTCTTCTAAAATCACCCTGTCTAGTAAGCATTAGGAGCAGAACAAGAACATGGCTAGCTCTTTTGACACCCATTCCAGATCCAGCAGCTCAGTTTATTTTGGAACTATGTATATATTCTGAGACAGGTGTTCCACATCAACTTGACTTCTTAATGTCTCAGATTCAATGAATCAGTCTGTATTCCCTCAAGTAAGCTATACTGATGTGTTTGTGTTTATATAAACACCCAGACAATTACACTCATGTGCTTATTGATCACAATGGAAAACATAAACAGGATCCTCTCTAATGGGTATAACAGATATTTGTGATATCAGCTGGGTTCCTGGTAGAAAAAAATTCACCCCAAATCATTCAAATTAAGAGACTTTAATGAAGGAACTACTTACAGAATCATGGGCAGTGTTAAGGTAACCAATAAGATTCTGAGACTAGCAGTAGCTGGAAGCTGTTATTGCTGCTAAGGTTGCAGGGGACAGAGAGCAATCAATATTCCAGGAGCCAGTAAGCTGGAACGGTGGCAGAGGTGCTGCCCAGCTGGACTGACCTGTCCTCATGGAGGGTCACAGCTACTGCCTGGCTAAAGCGGGGCAGGGGAGGGGGTGGAACTTGTGGCTCTCTTCTCCTACCCTGTGATCTTCCGATGCCATTTTGTGGTGGATCCCAAACGAAGTCAGCCAGCAAATGGAGCCCAGCTCCTGTGTGACAGGGGATGAATCTGGGTGGTCAAATGGAAAGTAACCAGAAACCTACAGTAGACAGTGGCTAAAGTACAGCCCCGAGCCTTACAGATATTGGTAAAAATTGATTACACATGTACTTTATTTTTACTATTTTTTTGTTATTGTTTTAAGATTTTATTTTAAAATTTATTTTTGATCTTGTTTTTGTAAGGTCTTCAAATATAGGTCTTAGATTGTGACTTCTTTTGTATCTAACAGACTGCTCATTTATAGAGGCTTAAAGTTTATTTTAGTTTTCATTGTCTCCTACATTGTCTTCTCTCTTCTTTTTCCTAAGTGAGATTGTATTTCACAGTGCTTCTCCTTATATTTGTCACACAACACTGCAAAAATCTGGTGACCTTTCCTTTATTAAAGCCTGAATTGTTTTTGCTACTAATTTAATGATTGACAAATATGCCTGCTCAACAAATGACGTACAGTGACCATAGACGGGAGCTGCAATTTCTCGTGCCAGCTCCTTAAATCAGTGGAGTCATTGCTAGAACACTGGGTGGATGTTAATGGACATAAGAAAGCCATAATAATTTCAAGAGCTGAACATTTCTTTGGAAAATATCAAATGTTACATCTTAAGCTTTTGATGGTTACTTTTGCAAAACTGCATATTTGAAAGAAGCATAAATACGTATTCACATCTTTTGAAGTTTCTCTGACACCAATTTCTACAGATTCTTTATGTTTTCACTTACAAATGTCTTTGGTTTCTCTCTCTCTCCTTTCCTTTATTCCCTGTCCCCCTCCCATTTCTCTCTCCTGTCTTTAGTTCTATATTCATCACATAAACTTACAAGGCTTCTACAACACTGTCAGCACATAAGTGATTTAAAATAAGATGGTTATAGCAGATTGGGGGATGGAAAGTAGAATCTATGGAGAGAAAAAAAAGTGAAGATCATATATTTACAGATTTCCTCAAAAATTTGAACACATTAAATGTGAAGAGATGGATTGTTTAAGACTTTATCTAGTTCCAAAATTACCCAGGCTTAAATCTGGCAAGAACACATATTGAATTACTTTTAAAAAACAGTATCTTCTTCAGTGCTTCAAAGGGACAGGTTTGGATTAGTTGTTTGGGGGATGAAAAAATGCATAGATATAGATATAAGTAGGTATAGATCTCAAAACAAAACAAAAACAAAAATGAGTTAATGTCCCTTGGCAAGAGTTTTCAGAAAGAGAGGAATCTAGAGAATTTAGAGAAGTTTTATGTTAATACGTTACTGTCATTTTTCCTTATAATACTTGACATCAGTGTGTATTGGAAATGCTGTTAGAACTCACAGTAAAGGGGCGCCTGGGTGGCTCAATCGTTAAGTGTCTGCCTTCCGCTCGGGTCCTGATCCCAGGGTCCTGGGATCGAGCCCCGCTTCGGGCTCCCTGCTCAGTGGGGGCCTGCTTCTCCCTCTCCCTCTGCCCGCCACTCCCCCTGCTTGTGTTCCCTCTCTCGCTGTGTCTCTCTCTGTCAAATAAATAAATAAAATCTTAAAAAAAAAAAAAAAGAACTCACAGTAAAGGCAATAGGAGATGTAGCAGGAGAAGAATCCTTTAGTGGGAAAAAAACCACCATATAAATGCCTAGAGGAAGGAACCAAGAAATGAAGGCCCTGATTTTCACACACCTAAGGTTCTGTTGGTGGAAGTTATGGCTGGCATACTACTGCTATGATGGTGATGGGCTTGGACCTAATTTCTGTTGTTTTATGATGGATGTTATTACGGTTTTCTGAAATTTCATGGCCACTCCAAAAGAAGGTTGTATAAAACAGGGTTAGAGAAGAAAGCCTTTTATAGGTGGGCTCCCACTGGCTTCTATTACATTTTCATTTTCTCTTCAACTCTGTCTCTTCTGAAAATGAAAGAAACAAGCAAAACATTAGTTCCTCATTTCAAGGCAGGAAGAAGCTCTTTCTCAGAGAACATATAATTAGGACACTAAATCTTTGCTCATTGGGACTAACCCCTGTTCCCCTGGAAATTTAACACTCATACAAAGTTGCTCTGTGATGAGAAATGTGTTTTATCAGTCTTAAGATTGATATTTCACATTTTCACCCTTAAGAAATGAGGATACAATATAATTAAAGGTATTTAAAAATACCTGTAGGTCAGGCATTCATACAGTTATCATTTTCTCACATGTTCAAACTTGGTTGTTTTTCTGGTGGTATGACTGAGCAACTATAGTCAATACCAGCCAATAAATTGATTGTGACACATGGGAGGACAGAATATATGTCTTATTTATTGTCTAAAAATTATCTATTCTGGTAAGATAAAAATAGTATAAAAGTGTGGGGCTAGCAGCTTGGTAGAAAATTTCAGGAACAATATGGAGCATTTCTTTTAAAATTTTTTTTTTATTATTATGTTATGTTAATCACCATACATTATATCATTAGTTTTTGATGTAGTGTTCCACGATTCATTGTTTGCGTATAACACCCAGTCCTCAATTTTTTAAAATTTTTTATTGCTATGTTAATCACCATACATTATATCATTAGTTTTTGATGTAGTGTTCCATGATTCATTGTTTGTGCATAACACCCAGTGCTCCATGCAGAACGTGCCCTCTTTAATACCGATCACCAGGCTAACCCATCCCCCCACCCCCCTCCCCTCTAGAACCCTCCGTTTGTTTCTCAGAGTCCATCGTCTCTCATGGTTCGTCTTCCCCTCCGATTTCCCCCCCTTCATTTTTCCCTTCCTGCTATGTTCTTTTTTTTTTTTTTTAAACATATAATGTACTGTTTGTTTCAGAGGTACAGGTCTGTGATTCAACAGTCTTGCACAATTCACAGCTTTCACCATAGCACCTACCCTCCCCAATGTCCATCACCCAGCCACCCCATCCCTCCCACCTCCCACGACTCCAGCAACCCTCAGTTTGTTTCCTGAGAGGAGCATTCTTTTAAGAAATGTTACATTGTTAAAGCTTTGGGTAGCACATAGATTGAAACTGCATGGAAAAATAAAGATACTGGTGATACTGATGCCATGATGAAGTTGCACAGTTTTTGTCTTTCTGCCATAACCAACTAAAAAACGGGAACAATATTCGGATACTAGACAACTGGCAACACAGGTCTGTGATCCATAAGAGAGGAGAAACAGAGGTAGCTCTATCTTGGGACTGGATTTCAAAGTGGAGTCACTGTTTGGTCATGCACTGAGGGGTATCCAAGCAGAGCCCTAGGTGCCTACTGAGTTGAGAAAACAAAGATCTGATTTTAAGAAAATAAGTCACTGAGAATTTCTGAAGTTGATTACTGCAAAACAAGGCAGCTATGCAGAAAAAAGTTCCAAAAATCTGCACAGGGTCCCCTTGAATCTATTACTAAATAATAAGCTGTGCCTGCCTAGGGTGAAAGCCTATGAAGCCAGGTAAAGAATGTCAAAGAAGCTGAAAACTTAACAATTCCTGAAGCTCACAGAGGGTTGGGACACATTTCCGTATCCAGGGTAGAAAATCCCTCTGGAACACCAGGAATTTAACAGAAATTTCAGAAGCGTAAAGCCTTAGTAGTATGGCTAAAATAGCTGTGGATTAAAAGCTGCTAGAGAACATTGCTGCTATAAAAATTGGGGTGCATGTGCCCCTTTGAGAATCACTATTTTTGTATCCTGTGGATAAATACGTAGTAGTGCAGTGGCTTGGTCGTAGGTTAGTTCTATTTTTAACTTTTTGAGGAAACTCCATACTGTTTTCCAGCATGGATACACCAGCTTGCATTCCCACCAACAGTGTAGGGGGGTTCCCTTTTCTCCACAACTTCTCCAACATTTGTTTCCTGAGTTGTTAATTTTAGCCATTCTGACTGGTGTGAGGTAGTATCTCATTGTGGTTTTGATTTGTATTTCCCTGATGCCGAGTGATGTTGAACATTTTTTCATGTGTCTGTTGGCCATTTAGATGACTTCTTTGGAGAAATAGCAGTTCATGTCTGCTGCCCATTTCTTGACTGGATTTTTTGGGTTTTTTGGGGGAGTGTTGAGTTTGATAAGTTCTTTTTTTTTTTTTTTTTTTAAGATTTTATTTATTTGACAGAGAGAGACACAGCAAGAGAGGGAACACAAGCAGGGGGAGTGGGAGAGGGAGAAGCAAGCTTCCCCGCAGAGCAGGGAGCCTGATGCAGGGCTCGATCCCAGGACCCCGGGATCATGACCTGAGCCGAAGGCAGATGCTTAACGACTGAGCCACCCAGGCGCCCCTGATAAGTTCTTTATAGATCTTGGATACTAGTCCTTTATCTGAGATATCATTTGCAAGTATCTTCTCCCATTCTGTAGGTTGCCTTTTAGTTTTGTTGATTGTTTCCTTTGCTGTGCTTTTTATCTTGATGAAGACTCAATAGTTCATTTTTGCTTTTGTTTCCTTTGCCTCTGGACATGTATCTAGTGAGAAGTTGCTGTGGCTGAGGTCAAAGAGGTTGCTGCCTGTAGTCTCCTCTAGGATTTTGATGGATTCCTGTCTCACATTTTTAGGTCTTTCATCCATTTTGAATTTATTTATGTTTATGGCATAAGAAAGTGGTCTAGTTTCATTCTTCTATATATTGCTGTCCAGGTTTCCCAGCACCATTTGTTGAAGAGACATTTTTCCATTGAATATTCTTTCCAGCTTTGTTGAAGATTAGTTGACCATAGAGTTGAGGGTCCATTTCTGGGTCTCTATTCTGTTCTATTGATCTATGTGTTTGTTTTTGTGCCAATACCATACTGTCTTGATGATTACAGCTTTGTAGTACAGCTTGAAGTCCGGAATTGTGATGCCTCCAGCTTTGCTTTTCTTTTTCAATATTGCTTTGGCTATTTGGGATCTTTTCTGGTTCCATACAGATTTTAGAAGCAGCAATGTCCACAATAGCCAAAATATGGAAAGAGCCCAGATGGCCATCCACTGACGAATGGATAAAGAAGATGTGGTGTGTGTACACACAAAATACATATACGTATAATGGAATATTACTCAGCCATCAAAAAATGAAATCTTCCATTTGCAATGATGTGGATGGAACTAGAGTATATTATGCTAAGCTAAGTAAGTCAGAGAAAGGCAAATATCATATGATTTCACTCGTATGTGGAATTTAGAAACAAACAGAGAGGGAGGCAAACCGTAAGAGACTCTTAACTATAGGTAACAAACTGAGGGTTGCTGGAGGGGAGATGGGTAGGGGGAAGGGGTAACTGGGTGATGGGAATTAAGGAGGGTGCTAGGTGTAAGGAACACAGAGTGTTATATGCAAATGATGAATCACTATATGTTAATTAACTTGAATTTAAATAAATTTAAAAAATTCCCCACCAAAAAAAAAAAGCTGCTAGAGACCTGTCTAAGCAAACTTCAAAAATATGAAACTAATTTGATAGTAACATAATTGCCAGCCAAAACAAAATTCCACACAGTATAAAGAAAATAATAACATCCAGACACTCAACATCACATCTACAAGTCAGTCATCACATAAAAAAATTACCAGACATATAAATAAATTGGAAAATGTGACCCATAGCTGGGAGAAAATTCAGTCAATTAAAATAGACCCAGGAAGGAGAGAAATAAAGCATCTAGCAGATAAAAACTTTAATAATGTTATAAAAATATGAGTATGAATTAAAGGAAGACACAAACATTAAGAGAAATGGAAGGTATAAAAAAGACAATTTGCTACTTCTGATAATCAAAGATACAGTATTTAAAAACTCCACTGGATGAGCTTTTTAGCAGATTAGACCCTGCAGAAAAAAAAAAAAAACAACACATCAATTAGCTTAAAGATAGCAAGAGAACTACCAAAATGAAGCAGTGAAAGGAAAATACATAGAAAAAAAATCAAATAGACTTAGTGATGTCTCGGAAAATATCAATCAGTCTAACAAATATGGGAGACTGATGAAAAAATATTTGAAGAATTAATGGCTAAAACTTTTCCAAACTGGATGGAAACTCTAAACACAGAATTCCAAGAACTTCAAAGAAACAGAATATCAAATAGAATATTCAGATATTCAAACAGAATAGATACAGATTGCACCACAGTGAAACCAAAGTAGAATTCCTGAAAGTCAGTGATGACCAAAAAACTATTAAAGACTGCCAGAGAAAAAAGAAAGCAGAGAATTACCACACACTTTCTATCAGAAACTCAAGCCACAAGACAGACAATGGAACATCGTTAAAGTGATGAAAGAAAAAAAAAATCTATTAATAGAAAATTCTATGTCTGGAGAAAGTATCCTTCAAAAATAAAGACAAAATGCTTTGTCAGGCACATAAAACCTGAAAGAAATTGTTGCTGGCAGACATCATGGCCCACTTATAAATCCGTTCAACGATATGAAAACAGTGTTTTTGTTTTTAAGAAAGAAAATGTAGATCCCAAAAAATGACATGAAAATTTCATTTTTATCACTGAGAGAAAAAAGCTTTATGAATAGATTTTTATCCAGATAGTCTGTAACACTTAGAAAGTAGCATCGTCACTAGCCAGTATAAACTTAGAAACAACAAAGACATGGCAAACTCACTTGCTCTTTTCCCTGTTGGTTTACTGGAGAGACAGACTAAGAGCATGTGACAAACACAGTGTATCTTGATTTCCAAACTCACCTTAACAGGCTCCCTTCTGACCCCCTCTGGGCAAGATGAAAAAAAATTATATATGATGACAGTACACTTGAGTGTTTTCTTATCTGATTCATGATTAAGGATTATAATCTGAAAGGTTGATAAAAGAAGAGGAAAAATGTGAACAAGTTTTTTTTTTTAAGATTTTATTTATTTATTTATTTATTTGAGAGGGAGAAACAGCATGAGAGGGGAGAGGGTCAGAGGGAGAAGCAGGCTCCCCGCCGAGCCAGGAGCCCGATGTGGAGTCCGATCCCAGGACCCTGGGATCATGACCTGAGCCAAAGGCAGTTGCTTAACCAACTGAGCCACCCAGGCACCCTGAACAAGTTTTTTGATAAGTACAAGATTTCAGTTATTGAGGGGAAACAAAATCCTTGTTAGATGTCAGATATTCTTTTATAGAATTGTGGAAAAAACACTGATGAAAGTAAATAAACTCTGTTCTTCAGTAACATACTTTTCTTATGTCTTCAGTGTCTATGTCACTATATTTCCCTGTGGTTTTATGTCTTTGTATTTTGGGGAAAGAAGTATACCTTTTGGACTTAAAAATCTCTTAAAACCTTTTATAGTTTCAATGATCTGTTTTTCTGAATTTCCATAAATAGTCTCAAGCCTATTTTGTCCACTCACATACTCTAAAGTGGAGAGCTAAGACCACAGATAATAACTGGGAACTGCATTTACCAGAGTAATAAATAAAACCCCAGATACCTTGTCTAAATTTGAAACTCAATTTAGCATTTTATAATAACTTGTTTTTGCAAGATTTTTCTGAAGCAGTTAAAAAAACCTATTATAAACTCTAGGTAAAGGCAAATCATTTAATTAAACATGCTGCATCTGCCTAGGTACACACTAGATGGAAAATTAGAAGGCTTTTAAATATTTAAGAGGGAGGAATATAAATTGGCAAGAGAATATTATTTGAGAAGACAGGATGCATAAAGAACAGTCAAACAGAGATTAATTATTTCTCTCCTCCCCCAAAATAGTAGACATAATTACCAAAGATGATGAAGTTCAAGGCATGAGTATTGCTCCATCTTATCTTTGATTACTCCTTTTTCTCTTCTTTCTTTCATTGATTTAAAGAATATTTACTGGTGAAATATAAAAGATGGTACGTCTGATTTCACACACACACACACACACACACACACACACACACACACACACACCCCGCCCCCCGCCATGAGTACTGACGTCTGATTTCACTCACACACACACACACACACACACACACACACACACACACACCCCGCCCCCCGCCATGAGTACTGACGTCTGATTTCACTCACACACACACACACACACACACACACACACACACACACACCCCGCCCCCCGCCATGAGTACTGACATTCCCCAGAGAGGCCTATATGCCTGAGTGTGTAGCCAAGAAGCAAAACCAAGCAAAGTAAGAATATTTGCTGGAGACTTCTAAAGATGATGAGTGTTAAATTGCTTCACAGAAGGACATATCAAGACAGTTATTTGAGGGACGTAAATATCTTTGTTTATTACTGGTTCTTTTTTTTTTTTTTAAGATTTTATTTATTTGGCAGAGAGAGACACAGCGAGAGAGGGAACACAAGCAGGGGGAGTGGGAGAGGGAGAAGCAGGCTTCCCGCTGAGCAGGGAGCCCGATGCGGGGCTCGATCCCAGGACCCTGGGACCACGACCTGAGCCGAAGGCAGATGCTTAATGACTGAGCCACCCAGGCGCCCCTATTACTGGTTCTTAAATAGCAGTCTTATCAAATAAGCCAAATTTATATGATCACTTTCTTATTTATCCTCCATATCACATAGGCAAACACTTAAAAATATTTTATGAATAAAAAGCTTATCCTGGAAATTTTCTTGATTGGACACTTAACACTTTCTCTTGTGATCTGATTTCACATAGGACTCCACTGTCACCTCAAAGTAATAACATTTCAGCCTCTGACTGATCAGTTACGCATAAGAAACAGAATCATAAGTTTTATGATTTGGAATATAAAACTAAGATTGTTCCTTTAAGAGAGAACTTTTTGAATCTATTAAAAGGCCCCAAGAGAAATGGTAACACTCAGAAGTCTGGCTGTGGGGGAAGAAAGAATATTAACTCCCATTGTTCAATTACTATCTATATGCTGGTGATGCTTAAATATGTATCTCTAACTCACATCTCTCCCCTGAGATTCAAACCCACATGCCTCAGTGCCTGTTGACATTTCTACTCAGATGTGTCTCCAGCACCTAGCATTCAACTTTGCAAAAACTGAACTTGTTTCCTCCCCAAGACCTTCACTTCCTCTCATGTTCTCTGTCTCTCTGAATGGCTCCAAATGCATAATGGGATTAAAATCGGGTGGGCCCTGCTGGGACAGGTTGGCATTGGGTGGGGAGAGAGGGAAAAATGGAATCTTACATGGTAGTCATTGATCTTTCCCCGAAACAGCACTTGTTAATTCTTTTAGGAAATTTTACACCTGGGGGCGCCTGGGTGGCTCGGTCGGTTAGGCGTCTGACTCTTGATTTTGACTCAGAGCATGATCTCAAGGTCATGAGATTGAGCCCCACGTCTGGCTTTGTGCTGGGCGTGGAGCTTGCTGGGATTCTCTCTCTCCCTCTGTCTCTGCCCCACCCACCCCTACCGACTTGCTCTTGTGTACGCTTTCTCCCCGCCCCCCACAAAAATTACACCTGGAAAAAATACTCTATAAAATGTTACAAAATGTTTGTAGTGAATTTTAGCTACTATCAAGTATTTTGTCTACCACAATTGTAAAAGTCATAAAGAGGGCACCTGGGTGGCTCAGTCAGTTAAGTGTCTGCCTTCGGCTCAGGTCATAAACCCAGGGTCCTGGGATCAGGCCCCACATCAGGAGCAGGGAGCCTGCTTCTCCCTCTCCAGCATCCCCTGCTTGTGTTCTCTCTCTTGTTGTGTCTCTCTCTGTCAAATAAATAAAATCTTTAAAAAATAAAATAAAATAAAAGTCATAAATATTTCCAGTTCTGGGATTTGTGATAATATTTGGAGGTGTATTGTAATGTGAGATACAGAATTTGAAGAAGCTGTGTGGGGGTGTGGACCATCAAGTCCCTTGATTCTGTGCTTAAGATGACACAACCTCTTAGATTCTCCAAGACACAAACCTAAGCGTTTTCTGAATTACTCCTTCTCTGTCCCTCCTATCTTGTAATTAGTCATTAGCTACATTTGATTCTATCTCTCAAGTATTGAAAGGAGTCTAGGGTGGAATTTTGTTCACAGAAAACTACTCTTCTCTTCTTTTTGCTGCTCCAAGGTTTCTCAGTCACATGAGCATAGACAAAAGAAGGAAGAGCTGAATGGGAAACAAGGTATCACGTGGTAGTTTATTAGTGATGTTCACCAAGTGCTTACAGATTTCCACCTTCCAGGCTCTGGGTTGGATGGCATTTCCACACCATATTCTGAAGTTAAGCCTTTCTTTAGACAATGAGATGTGGAGGGAACTGACATGTATCCCTTCCCATTGGATCCTTTCAAAGCCAATGAGGGATTCATCATATCCCCCTCTCACTTCTGCAGTGATCTGGGAAGCACATGGTGACATACAGCTTTACCGTCCCTGAGCCATGAGCAACTGTGGTGGGCACAGTCCCCAGCAGCCCACACTGAAATAAACTTTCAGTGTGTTAAGCTGCCATCATTTGGGGTTTGTTTATTTTGACAGTATAAACCAGTCTGCCCTGACTGAGATTTATCGTTTAACTGACAGTTGAACAAATACCTAATATTTGTCTCCTTCCCGCCCTCCATGGAGGATTTCTCAGATGCAAGTCGCCTGAAGAGTAGTAGCTTAAGTCACGTTTCTCACTTCTTTACCCATTTAGTAAAAAACACCTGGGACTGCAGAGGAAATGGTTTCCAGCAGCCATCTGACAAAAGGACGACAGGTCTATACCTGTGTCCCCAGTAATCTTCATCCAAACCATAGAAGAGGACTCCTGTGTGAAAATTTCATCAGCATGTTTGTGGCCACTTCATACCTCTTGCCTTCTCCCACATCTCAGTATTGGGGTGTATACATTCAGACATGACTGTAAGGAAGTAGAATAATGACCACATCTCTAAAGGGGCCCTGCATTCCATCATCTGGGCAAGATTTGCTGGCTTTCCTTCAGAGACCAGGCTCTCCTGTGCTTATCTTATGGAGACAGAAGGTGAAAGATGAAGACGCACATTGCTCTTGTTCATCAGGGCATAAAACTTTAATCATTAGTAAGTATGGTTCCTTTAGTATCTTAGAGTTTGACTGAAAATGTTAGCTACTCCTTTCTTAGGGAGGAGTTAGAAAGCTGTGAGAAGAGAGATACTGGACATGTGGGTGGAAAGTTTCTTCCATCTTACAGGAAAGGCAGATATTTAAAATGAGGATAATTCCACCTCTCTCAAATCTCTCTTAATTTATTGACATTTCTCTACCCTTACATCCCCTGAAAGGGTTCAGGCCATCATGTTTCCTCATTTGGATCATACCAACAGAAGTCTGCAACGCTCCCTGATTCCGTTTATAGTCTTCTTCAGTCAGTGTTCTATATTATAACTCAAGTGATATTTTTCTAGAAATACAAATCAAAACCTTCAGGATCTTGGTTAGAATCCTTCATTGCTTTCTGTTGCTCTAAGGATAAGGTTTAAACGTCCCTGTTATGACCTACAGGAGTCCCCAGGATCTGCTTCTTCCTTCACCCCCTTGCCTCATCTTGTACCACTGCTCTTACAGTTTATTACAACCACACTAAACTTCCGGTTATTCAAAAGCACTACATTCCCTCTGGGCAAATTGAATTTACCATTCCATGTTCTGGAACAATCCTCCCTTTCTTCATTGACTATCTAATGTCTACTAATTCTGCTGGTTTCAAATTTAAATATCCTTCCTTCTGGAAAACCTTGATTAACTGCTCTATGCAGAAATTATGGCAAAAATGATCCTGGTACTTCTCACATGTGGGAAGTTTTATTTCTCCTACCCTTACTGCTGTCCTGTGAAGGCCTAGAGGTAGATGACCTAGGCAAGGGGTACTCTAGAATTTAGGGTGAAACTTGGATTCATCTTTCCTAATATTATATAGCGGTAGGATGGCAGATGGTACTTGGGAGTGCGGGCCTGTTGAGATAAAGCTCATGAAGGTCCACTTCAGTTCTGTGTGTGTAGGCCCTGGCCTAATGGGGCTCACAGAAGGACCAGGCCCAGGGCTCCACGTAGAGCATTAGGACAAAGGTCCTGTAATAATAAACAGCAGACATTTTTCTAGTCTTAAAAATGCTTCAATCCCCTAAATCTAATCCTTTCTCTTTAATTACATTTAACTTAAGCCTCCACATTTTCTCTGTTCACGTTCTTCCTTTGATTTACAAATACACTCATGAACCATTTTCTCCAATTCATTACCGTTCAGGTTGCTGTCTGTCCCATCTGTCTCCTTCCTCTTGTCAACACATACTCGGTAGGATAAACCAGACCAGTTACCCTCAGTCACTCCAGGTTCACTTAATTCACAGTCAAGGATGATTTGACCCCATCTTACCTTGTGATTCAGACTGACTCAGTGCTCAGGAAACTTCATGTTGGTGACATGCCCCCTACTACGGCCTTACATGATCTCTCCATGGTGTATGATTGAGTTAATATCTTTCTCCTTGAATTTTTTTTTTTTTAACTGCTAAGAGAAGTACTGTTTGGATTCTACTTCCCTTTAAGCTGTTTCTTCTGGGAAAGTAAAGTTCGACTGTTTGAAAAAAAATTACATTTTTGCTCTAGTTTTTTTCATTGTTTCTTAAATAAGTTCTTAAAATAGCCTCACAACTGTATTTCCAGCCACAATTCAGTTAAAAATTTTTTAATGCTTAGTGTATGATGAGCACTTGGCTAGAATTAATATGAAGATGAATTAGATACAGTCCCTGACCAGTGGAACAATCCCCTTGGAGGATCTGATTCAGTAGGTCTGAAATGGGATATGAGAATCTGTCTTTGAGCAAGAGTCCCAGGTGACTGGATGGATTCAGGACACTGGTCTGGAGTAGTAGTTCTCAAACTTTAGTGTCCGTACGCATCTTTAGAGACTTGTGTTAAAATAGCAGATTTCAGGGCTCTATCCTTCCACAGTCAGATTTAGTAGGATTCAGATTGAGCTCATATTTTGGAACTTTTTAACAAGCCCTCCAAGTTATTCCTGTACAAGGGGTATGAAGACAGTTCTATAAGAAACTGATGAAACAGCAGGCAGAAAAGAGATGGCAAGAACGTACAGTGAGGATAGACAAATACTTTGTCTCCTTTGGTTCTGTTGGATTCTCTGCCTTTCCCCTCCTGGACTGCTTTTCAGTGAGTTCTTTCAGAAGGACCGAGTTAGTTTATGGGAACCCAAGGCCCTTAGCTGATACCAAGAGGTTAGTATAAAGATTTATTTAACTAGACTCAGGATTGAAGAAGCCTTTTTCCTGGGCGCTTGGGTGGTTCTTGATTGCAGCTCTGGTCATGATCTCAGGGTTGTGAGATCAAGCCCCAGATTAGACACCGCACTCAGCGGGGAGTCTGCTTGAGATTCTCTCTCACTCTCCCTCTGTCTGGGCTTGCATGCACACACATGTGTGTGTGCTCTCTCTTTCTCAAATAAATAAATGAATCTTAAAAAATAAAAAGAAAAGGCCTTATTCGTAGCCAGGAAACTCCCACTGTTCCATAGTCACTGAAGGACGGCCTGCCTCCTCCCATCTACCTTACAGATATGTAGAGTAGGGAAAGCAAAGTCCCTCTCCAGGGGCACACTCCCTGCAGTCCCGCTGTGCCTGGCCTAAGCACTCCTCCCTGTGGCTGGTGAAGGCTGGGAGGATTTCATATGCTTGGCTACTTACCTGTCCGTAAATTTCCCTAATAAACCTTACCCAGGTGTTTGGATTGTAGTGTGTGTTGCTGTGTCCCCTGTGTGGCCGTTGCTAACCACAGTGGACACATCACATGTATAGCCATATGGCTTTAAGGAATGGATGGAAAAGTTCTAAGAGGCCATCGTGGTAGTAGAACATCCTCCCAGTCATGACTGCAGATCACCAAGATGGCTGGTGACAGAGTGATCAGGTCATTGATCAGACTAAAACGCCTCGTACCTGTGGAGTTGGGGTATTCACGAGCCATCATATCTATAGATTCTCCAGACCATGAAAACTCACAAGTGAAGGGATCATGTGGAAATTCTAGGAAAATGGATGAGCGTCAGGGTAATTCAAAAGGTAAAAGGTAACACAAACAAAGTACTATAATAAAGTTGCTAGTAGCCAGGGGAAAGAGGCAGAGCCTGGAAAGATCCAGCAGGAGTGTGTGCACAGAGGGTCAGCACATAGAGCCAAAGATATGTATTCTTTGGAAGCTGCTCCCATAGGTTAGGAAAGTAGATGGGAACACAGAAAAGATAAGATTAGGACCTTTGTAGAGACCAAACACAGACGTCACAGAGATGCAGGGACACGCTCAGCAAGAATCAGAGTGGAGTGAGGGCCAGGTTCTCACCCGAGGCCCCATTTTCCATTCCCCACCCCAGGGAGAGGCCTTACATAAGGCTTCTGTATTGGAGCTTTTAAAGCTGTTGCTGGTTATTTTATCTCGACTGCCTTACTGTTCTTTTGTTAGACTGTATAATTGATTTGGACTTTCTGAGTTTCTTAAATCCAGCACTAGTGAGAGGACAGGATGGTAGGATGAAATCATTATGACCCCTGCTGATGGATTCTATTACTGTACATTTGGCTAGGGGCATTGCTGAGAAATGACTGTAATCCTAAAACGTGCCACAGTCATGCGATTGAAACAATACTGCTTTCCAGGAGTAGAGAAATGAATTGGTCTCTAAATAAAAGACTTAATGCAGGCAGGGATGTTATATAACACTGTTTCTCAGTTTAACAACCTTATCTGACTAGTTAAAAAAAGTCACTAGTACTTAGTATTTCACTGTGGATTGTCAGGTCTGTACAGAAAAGTGTCCACTGTTGTTCCTACAGTCACATGTATCATAATGGTGATGAAACAGATCACATCTGTTACTGGCACCTGGTCTGCAGCCTTGGTCCAGCTTTTTCCCCCATATTCCCGCACAGAGAAGAGTAGGCTAAGTTTCCTTTCTTTTGTATATCTAGTGTGAGGTGACTGTCCGGAGCTCCACAGCTTGGGGAAACACTAGCATACTGTGGATTGCTTGATGGAGTCCAAACGTTGCATTATATGGCCTTTAAAAAACAATTCTTAGTTTGAAATTTTTAAACATATACAAAAGAGGAAGATAATATATTAAACCACTCTATTTTCTATAATATCAACATATACATTCTTAGATCAACATTTATCCACACTCTGATGTCCTTGTTTCATTTATACTGCCATGGTTTTTTCCTAACAATATTTTAAGCAAATCTCCAATGAATATTCATAATATTTTTAGAGTGGCCCCACCAAGGAAACTGCTTGCATTTGCATGCCATTCAAATATAGTCAACTAAAGGTGGGTGGGTCTTTTATAAGGACAAAAATCGAAGGCCCTCTTGAGAATATGTGGGCATCAGCCCCAAATGATATTCCCTAGTTTGTGAGAGCAAACTACTAGCCTTACAGCCACCACCTAAATCAAAAGTGACTCAGTGCCTGACTGGCCTCCTTAGGGATTGGTGACCGCATATGCCACACTTGGCAGTTTTACTGTAACAAGTCATCATGCAAGTGGCCAAGGTTAAATGGGATCCCCAAAGCAAGAACTCAGAAATATTTTACCCATCAGTAAAATAAGCCATGTCCTTTACCTTCACTGTACCTTTCAAAGTAAATATTATAATCATAGTCTGGGAATCGTCTTGGTGATTGGTGCTCTTGCTTGTGAGACTTACCAGTACTCACTGGCATGTGGCGTTTGAATTGGATGATTTTCTCCCCCAGCTGGCTAGTACCTACGCTTTGAACAGTCACTGCCAGCCTATCCAGACGTATAGAAGTCTCCCAATGGAGATTCCCTGACTTTACATCCCCATCCTTCAGTGGGCCGTCTGTGAACCTGTCTGTAAGTTGAAAGCTCACAGAGGCTAATGAAAATGGGTGTCAATTACAGACAGGGTTTGGTCCTGCTTCTCTTACATTTGTCTTTATGATAGTAGTGCAAAGACTTGCATATTCTCATAGCTATAGGGGTGAATTTGTACCTGAATGTGAATGTGGTTATGGCTCAGCAAAATCCTGGACTTAATATACACAGTTCTCCAGAGTTGGATTGTAATTTCTCTTCTCAGTCTTATCTCTTGAGCTTCTTTTACCCACTGTGTCCAGAAGCTCCTGTGAAATGTTTGCTTTTGCTTAAACTAATTCCTCTACATGCAATAAATACCTCCTTCACTTCATTTCTGCACCTCCAAATCTTAATAATTTTTCTAGGACCAGGTAAAAGGTACTCATACTTTCTTTTCTTACCTCTTATATAACTTTACTTATATTTCTTTTATGACACATTTTTCATTGTATTATAAACATTTATGCTCATAACAGACTTTTAACATCTTGTATCAAGAATTGAGTTGTAGGGGATTGCATTCTGGGAAAGAAACATCAACAAGAACATTCTTGCACTGGTGGAGACCATACTTTAGTAGGGTGGCTGGACAATTAACTGCTGTCGTAGAGCATGGTAAGAACTCTAATAGGAATATGTGAGGGGTACTGTGGGAGAGCAGGAGGAGGGTAGCTTCCACCGTTGACCTTAGTTAAAGGACTCAGAAAGAAGTGATGCCTGAACACAGACTGGAAGGGTGTCAGCAGTTCCAACATAGAAAGAGGAAGATATGCCAAGCCAGTGTATTACAGGACCTCTGTCTATTGTAGATTGTGAGCTCCTTGAAGGCAGGAATGGTTCCAGTCTGTAAGGTCTCAGAGCACTTCTGTGCTTGGCATAAAGGACAGGTTTAATAAATAATGTATTGTCTGAAGGAGAATTTTAGAATAAGTGTGGTCAAATAACATATGGAATTTGGGCAATAAAATGATAGGAGGGTACAAGTGAATACTTTAGACTGTTACTTATATTAGTCCTGCCATTATAGAAATTGGGGTTAAAAACTTGGGAATATGGCACAACTCTTGTGTTTGCATTTAGCTTCTCTGAAGACTTACTCTGTTTCTACCACCATTAAGAGCCCTATTCTTTGATGCAAAGTGGATATTACTGATCTGTGACCTGTAGTTTACACATGATGATAATGAGGTTTCTGAGCCTCCACGATCCTCATTTTCTCTGTTTAGTCAAAAGGTACACATTTACAAGGCCATCAGCTGGGTCAAGAGTGCCAGCTTGGTTGAGGGAGAACTTTCACCTCATTAGCACTAATCTTCTCAGAAAAAACAATCGGAATAGGTTATAAAAATCATGTTTTTAAAAAAACCCCCCAAAAAAGGGGGGGTTTTGGAACATAGGAATTTAGAGTTAGAGCATGGGGCCCAGGACTTAGCCTTGTATTTCTGTTTTATACTGGGCAGTTTGATTCCTTGCTTCTCACTCAAATTTCCAGGAAGTTGTCTGTGCAAGTGGTGTTCACTTTTCACCGGTGGCTCACACCTGAATCAACCTTGATACAGACTTCTACCTGCACCTCCTTACTAAGAGTGCTTTCCCTAAGGTCATCTGGTGCCATTTATCAAGAACACCTTGACTTCTCTTTAGTACCCGGTCCCTTTGACTACTCCACCCTACTTAAAACTGTCTGGGTTCTTTGTTGGTTTTCTAGTTTTGTTTTGTCTTATTTTCGTTTCTGTTTTTTGTGTTTTTTTTTTTTTTTAACAAAATCTCGCTCCTTCTCAGGTTTGTTTTTTGTTACTCTTCTTCAGAGATTTATCTTCAGATATTTCCTGTTTTCACTTTTAATACCCTTTCTGATAAATTTAATCTTCTTTCCTCGCTTATGTAAATATTGACAGAACTAAAATATAATTTTAATCTGGCTTCTGGCCTCTAGATTCCTTTATCCAACTCTACTTGAATGTCCCTTTGAACACGCAAATATAGCATATCCAGCACTGAAGTCCATCGAGATTTTCTCTTTAGTACCCACCTAGGTGGCTAAAGTCTGAAAGCCTGGAGAGGTGTCCTGTGTTCTATGTTCACCTTCTTATCTTCTGTGCCCTGTTGCTTCTTAGCAGCTCCACTGCTTTTAGTGGAGACCCTGAACTGCTTTCAGCCTCCTAATTCACCTGCCTCCAGTCTTTCCCCACCTCTAAACTCTTTTCCTAACTGTTGCCAGAGTGTTTTTTTTTAAAAACAGATCTAAGAACGTTATGTACCTACTAAAATGATCTTTATGGCTTCCCATTGTGCCAGGCTGCCTTTCAACCTCCTCAGCTTTCTGTAAAGATCGTCTGTAATCTGGCTGCTCACATCGTAATCTGTTTAGATGCCATTACACTCTTGTACTTCAGCCACTCTTGGATCCCGAGGTTCATTGATCAGACAGAAATCTGTTCCTTATTATATACTGATGCTGCTGGCTTGATTGCCCTGTGCAGTTCTTTACCTAACTAACCTCATTGGTCCTTAAAATTTTAATCATCTACCTTTTGGTAGCCCTTCCTGACACATATACATAGCTAAACTGGATTAGCTACCTTTTTAAAAATGTATTTTCATTAGCATTCTGTACTCTAAATTTTGTTTATTGTCTGTCTCCTCACTATTCTGTTTCTCCTTAGAACTGGCCCTTGCCTTAGTTTTCTTTCTCCTCTAGGGCCCAGCATTATATATAAACAAAATAACTCCTCATCATCTTCTGAGTGAATGGATCTATGGCTATGCACTTGTTAAAGTGTGACAAAATCACTAACTCTCTATTGGGGGGGGTCTCCATTTCTCAAATAAGAATTATAGTAATATCTACCTCACAGGATTGTGATGATTAAATGTTGCACATGAACAGATTTTGAAACTGTAATGCACTGTTTTAAAAAAAATTTCAAATCAGAGCTCAATCCTTGGTTATAGTCCTTAGTCAATACAAGTGTGTTTACATTTCTCAAGTATGTTTGGATTTCATAAAATTTACATGCCTTAGAAGAAGATAGACATGGCAATCACTTTTCACAGTCTGAAAATATGAATAAAAACAGATGCACTTTATTGAGCCATTGCATTTGAGAGTAGAAATACAAATAAAAGCATGATAAATTAATTTGTTCAGAATAAAGCTCAAGTATGGGTGTTTATATATGTATGTATGTATATATATATGTATGTATATATAAATATATATATAACATGATGTATCAGACATATACATATGATTTGGATGTCATCCTCTTGCAAATAAGTTGTGAAAATAACAGCCCAAAAGAACAGCTTTATATAGCGCCTTCCCTTAAATTCATCTGTTTTTCTTCAGACCACACAGCTCTTAAAGTGGAAAATAAGGCAAATACACTGCATTTGAAAGCTTTCTCTGCAGGATGACTCAGTCTTCTGGCTATATTGTTCATTCCGTTTTTCCTTATAGAGCCACTAGGAGGTCAATTTAAAGTTTTTAGGAAGTCATTGTGGTCACCTCTCTATTTACTACTTAAAATAAATAACAAAAGAGTTAAATGGTCATCCTCCAAGTGCTGTTCCATTCAGAAAATGACCAAGCAAAACACACTGTCACCTTTAGCACTATATTCTTGTAGAGCTGGTATTTTCAAGGTAAAATCTACTTTCTTTATTGATTAAAGCAGGTTCCTGTTTCTCTGCAGGCAGAGTCAGGGAATTAGAGCTGGGAGCATTGGATTCTTCTCTACCTCCCGTGTCACAGGGTATTCACTCAGGTCCATTAGACTGCAGAAGCTTTAGAGTCTCATTTCTAGGGTCAGTCAACTCTGAGGTCCCTGTAGTATTCAGGAAAGAATTGTCTTTGACCTACAGTATTTTTTTCCTTATTCTGGAGAAATAGGAAAAAAAAATTTTTTTTTACAGCAACATGTTGAATAACAATTCCAGAGCATGGCAAGTTAGATTTCATGAAAGTTTATGGAGGATGTAGAAGAGGAAAAAGTTTTCCTCTTAGGTTCTGCATCTGAAATCCATAAATTTAATGACAAAAGATTGACAGGAGAAACAGTTCATTATGTATGCATATGGGGGCCTTCAAAGAAAAAGAGTGAAAATCCAAGTAAGTGGTTAGACCCCAGGGCTTATATATAAGCATTTTAACAAGAGCAATAAATCTGTGGAGTGGTCAAAAGACAAAGGCTTGGGCTTTTTGGGGCAGTATGTTATGGGAAGGTAACTAGAAGGGGGGAAACTAATGGAAGATAAGGGTTATTTAGTAAGGTTCTGTTTATGCAGACTTGGTGTATTTCTGATGATGATTCATTCTCCCCTTCCTGGTACTAGAGTGGGGGGCTCCTTCCAGGGGGAGAGGCAGAGAAGGGGAGGGCAGAGCGTTTTTCTTGTATCTGCTTCATCTCAGTTGCCTTCAGCTTAAAATAATCCTTAGGCAAAGTGGCATATTTTGAGGGTGCATATTGCGATCCCCTTTAAGGGCATGTCTTGTCTAATTCATATATATGTAATTTTAACTGTCATCATGGTATGGAGCTGCAGATTTTTTAGTGCTCCCTCAAGATAATAATTGATAATTGATTATTATAATTGTAATCTGAAGATAATTGATTATTACCAAGGCTCATTTAATATGCTTGAAAATATGATCAAACCCCTTTCTTTATTTTAAATTTAATTTAATTTTATTATGTTACATTAGTCACCATACAGTACATCATTAGATTTTGAAGTAGTGTTCCATGATTCATTGTTTTCGTTTAACACCCAGTGCTCCATGCAATATGTGCCCTCCTTCACACCCATCACTGGGCTAACCCATCCCCCCACCCTCCTCCCCTCTAAAACCCTTAGTTTGTTTCTCAGAGTCCGTAGTCTCTCATGGTTTGTCTCCCCCTCCGATTCCCCCCCCTTTATGTTTCCCTTCCTTCTCCTAATGTCCTCCATGCTATTCCTTATGTTCCACAAATAAGTGAAACCATATCATAATTGACTTTCTCTGCTTGACTTATTTCACTTAGCATAATCTCCTCCAGTCCCATCCATGTTGATGTAAAAGTTGGGTATTCATCCTTTCTGATGGCTGAGTAATATCCCATTGTATATATGGACCACATCTTCTTTATCCATTCGTCTGTTGAAGGGCATCTCGGCTCTTTCCACAGTTTGGCTATTGTGGACATTACTGCTATGAACATTGGGGTGCATATGGCTCTTCTTTTCACTACATCTGTGTCTTTGGGGTAAAACCCAGTAGTGCAATTTCTGGGTCACAGGTTAGCTCTATTTTTAATTTTTTGAGGACCCTCCACACTGTTTTCCAAAGTGGCTGCACCAATTTGCATTCCCACCAACAGTGTAAGAGGGTTCCCCTTTCTCCACAACCTCTCCAGCATTTGTTGTTTCTTGCCTTGTCAATTTTTGCCATTCTAACTGGTGTAAGGTGGTATCTCAATATGGTTTTGACTTGAATTTCCCTGATGGCTAATGATGATGAACATTTTTTTCATGTGTCTGTTAGCCATTTATATGTCTTCTTTGGAGAAGTGTCTGTCCGTATCTTCTGCCCATTTTTTGACTTGATTATTTGTTTTCTGGGTGTTGAGTTTGAGAAGTTCTTTATAGATCTTGGATATCAAGCCTTTGTCTTAGTGTCATTTGCAAATATCTTCTCCCATTCTGAGGGTTGCCTCTTTCCTTTGCTGTGCAGAAGCTTTTTATCTTGATGAAGTCCCAAAAGTTCATTTTTGCTTCTGTTTCACTTGCCTTTGGAGATGTATCTTGAAAGAAGTTGCTGTGGCCGATGTTGAAGAGGTTACTGCCTGTGTTCTCCTCTAGGATTTTGATGGATTCCTGTCTCACATTGAGGTCTTTCATCCATTTTGAGTTTATCTTTGTGTATGGTGTTAGAGAATGGTTGAGTTTCATTCTTCTGTATATAGCTGCCCATTTTCCCCAGCACCATTTATTGAAGAGACTGTCTTTTTTCCATTGCGTATTTTTTCCTGCTTTGTCGAAGATTATTTGACCTTAGAGTTGATAGTCTGGGCTCTCTATTCTGTTCCGTTGGTCTATATGTCTGTTTTTGTGCCAGTACCATGCTGTCTTGGTGATTGCGGCTTTGTAGTATAGCTTGAAATCAGGCAATGTGATGCCCCCAGCTTTGTTTTTCTTTTTGAACATTTCCTTGGTGATTCGGGGTCTTTTCTGACTCCCTACAAATTTTAGGATCGTTTGTTCCAGCACTTTGAAAAATGTCATTAGAATTTTGATAAGGATGGCATTGAAGGTTTAGATTGCTCTGGGCAGCATAGACATTTTAACAATGTTTATTCTTCTGATCCATGAGCATGGAATGTTTTTCCATCTTTTTGTGTCTTCTTCAATTTCTTTCATGAGTGTTCTGTAGTTCCTAGAGTATAGATCCTTTACCTCTTTAGTTAGGTTTATTCCGAGGTATCTTATGGTTTTTAGTGCTATTGTAAATGGAATCATTTCTCTAATTTCTCTTTCTACAGTTGCATTGTTAGTGTATAAGAAAACTGATTTCTGTGCATTGATTTTGTATCCTGCCACATTACTGAATTGCTGTATGAATTCTAGTAATTTGGGGGTGGAGTCTTTTGGATTTTCCACATAAAGTATCATGTCATTTGCGAAAAGAGAGAGTTTGACTTCTTCTTTGCCAATTTGAATACCTTTTATTTCTTTTTGTTGTCTGATTGCTATTGCTAGGACTTCTAGTACTATGTTGAACAACAGTGGTGAGAGTGGGCATCCTTGGCGTGTTCCTGATCTTAAGGGAAAGGCTCTCAGCTTTTCCCCATTGAGGATGATATTGACTGTGGGTTTTTCATAGATGGATTTTATGAAATTGAGGAATGTTCCCTCTATCCCTATATTCTGAAGAGTTTTAATCAGGAAAGGATGTTGTATTTTGTCAAATGCTTTTTCTGCATCAATTGAGAGGACCATCCGGTTCTTCTCTCTCCTCTTATTAATGTGTTCTATCACATTGATTGATTTGCGAATGTTGAACCACCCTTGCATCCCAGGGATAAATCCCACTTGGTCGTGGTGGATGATCCTTTTAATGTATTGTTGGATCCTATTAGCTAGGATTTTGTTGAGGATTTTGGAATCCATATTCATCAGGGATATTGGTCTGAAATTCTCCTTTTTGATGGGGTCTTTGCTTGGTTTGGGGATTAAGGTAATGCTGGCCTCATGAAATGAGTCTGGAAGCTTTCCTTCTGTTTCTATTTTTTGAAACAGCTTCAGGAGAATAGGTATAATTTCTTCTTTGAATGTTTGGTAGAATTCCCCAGGGAATCCATTAGGCCCTGGATTCTTGTTTTTTGGGAGGTTTTTGATCACTGCTTCAATCTCGTTACTGGTTATTGGCCTATTCATATTCAGGTTGTCAATTTCTTCCTGTTTCAGTCTTGGTAGTTTATTGGTTTCCAGGAAGGTATCCATTTCTTCCAGGTGGCTTAATTTATTGGCATATAGTTGTTGATAATAATTTCTAATAATTGTTTCTATTTCCCTGGTGTTAGTCGTGATCTCTCTGCTTTCATAATTTTATTAATTTGGGTCCTTTCTCTTTTCTTTTGGATAAGTCTGGCCAGTGGTTTATTGATCTTATTAATTCTTTCAGAGAATCAGCTTCTAGTTTCGTTGATCTGATCTTCTGTGTTTCTGGTTTCTAATTCATTGATCTCTGCTCTAATCTTAATTATTTCTCTTCTAATGTGTGGCTTAGGCATTGTTTCTTGCTTTTTCTCCAGTTCTTTAAGGTGTAAAATTAGTTGGTGAATTCGGGATTTTTCTATTTTTTTGAGTGAGACTTGGATGGCTATGTATTTCCCCCTTAGGACCGCCTTTGCGGTGTTGCACAGGTTTTGGACTGATATGTTTTCATTCTCATTAGTTTCCATGAATTGTTTAAGTTCTTCTTTGATTTCCTGGTTGACCTAAACATTCTTGAGCAGAGTGGTCTTTAGCTTCTAAGTGTTTGAATTTCTTCCAAATTTTTTCATGTGATTGAGTTCTAGTTTTAAAGCATTATGGTCTGAGAATATGCAGGGAATAATCTCAGTCTTTTGGTGTCAGTTGAGACATGATTTGTGACCCAGTATGAGGTCTATTCTGCAGAAAGTTCCATGTGTGCTCGAGAAGAATGAGTATTCTGTTGTTTTAGGGTGGAATGTTCTGTATATATCTATGAGGTCCATCTGGTCCAGTGTGTCATTCAAAGCTCTTGTTTCTTTGTTGATTTTCTGCTTAGATCATCTTTCTGTTGTTGAGAGTGGAGTAGTGAGGTCTCCTACAATTAACGTTTTATTATCAATATGCCTCTTTATTTTGGTTAATAGTTGGCTTATGTAGTTGGCTGCTCCCATGTTGGGGGTGTAGATATGTACATTTGTTAGATCTTCTTGTTGGATAGACACTTCAAGAATGATATAGTGTCCTTCTGTGTCTCTTATTACAGTTTTTAGCTTAAAATCTAATTTATCTGATATAAGAATTGCTTCCCCAGCTTTCTTTTGAGGTCCGTTGGCATGGAAGATGGATCTCCATCCCTTCACTTTCAGTCTGGATGTATCTTTAGGTTCAAAATGAGTCTCTTGTAGACATCATATGGATGGGTCCTGTCTTTTTATCCAATCTGCAACCCTGTGCTGTTTTATGGGAGCATTTAGGCCGTTCACGTTGAGAGTGACTATTGAAAGATATGAATTTATTGTCATCATGTTGCCTGTGAAGTTATTGTTTCTATAGATTGTCTCTGTAAATTTCTGTTCTATATCATTCTTGGGGTCTTTCTCCTTTTATAGAACCCCCCTTAATATTTCTTGCAGGGCCAGCTTAGTGGTCACATATTCTTTCAGTTTCTGCTGGTCTTAGAAGCTCTGCATCTCTCCATCCATTCTAAATGACAGCCTTGCCAGATAAAGTATTCTTGGCTGCATGGTCTTCTCATTTAGTACCCTGAATATGTCTTGGCAGTCCTTTCTGGCTAGCTAGGTCTCTGTGGATAGGTCTGACGTTATTCTGATCTTCCTCCCTCTGTACGTAAGGAATCTCTTCCCACTAACTGCCCTTAAGATAGTTTCCTTGGTTCTAAGATTTGTGAGTTTTATTATTACATGCCAGAGCATTGGTCTGTTTTCCTTGATCTTGGGAGGGGTCCTCTCTTCCTCTGGGACACGAATGTTTGTTTCATTCCCCAGATTAGGGAAGTTCTCAGCTATGATTTGTTCAAATATATCTTCTAGTCCTCTCTCTCTCTCCACCCCCTCAGGGATCCCAATAATTCTGACATTGGATCATTTCATGGCGTCATTTATTTCTCTAATTCTGTTTTCATGGATTTTAAGCTGTTTCTCAGGCCTCCTCTTCTTCCTTCTTTTCTATCAATTTGTCTTCTAGATCACTAATTCGTTCTTCTGCCTTGTTTTCCCAAGCTGTTAGAGTATCTAGATTAGATTGGATCTCATTGATAGCATTTTTAAGTTCTGCCAGTTCAGCTCTCATTTCTGCCCTTACAGACTCTATATTGCCATTAATCGATTTCTCCATTCTAGCTATCGTCTTCAGAACTGTTACCCTGAAGTCCATTTCTGACATCTTGCTTATAGCTGTATCCATTTGTAAATCTGTGGCAGAAGTCATAGTCTCTGAGTCTTTCCTATTTTGGGGGTTCCTCCTCCCTAGTCATTCTGTTGAGGGGTAGTTGAGGGAATGTACAGAGTCCAAATTATTGAGCACAACCCAAGCAAAATGCACCTGTGTTATAGGGACCTTAGGGTTGCTGGCCTCTTGTTTCCCCAGCCTGTCTTCTGGGGGAGGGGCTTGCCGCACTGCTACTCAGGCAACCCTGTTTGGGCAGAGTTGCCCTGCCCCCTGTGACAGGGGATGGGCTCAGGGAAAACCGGTTTTGGGGGGCTTTTCTTCTCTGGTGGCTTTCCCTGGTGGCTTTCTGCGTCTCTTCTGAGAGAGCAGAAGAGACCATTTCCAACCCTCTCCCTCAGAGCAGAGAGATCGCAGTCTGTTCTTCAGTGAGCTCTCCAAGCCACACTATCTCCATTTCTGTCTGTGCTGCTATAAACTGCAGCAGCGTTCCTAGTCCTCGCCTCCAGGTTTGGGCCCGGGGGTGTCGCTGCCCTTTGTGCTTCTAAAACCGCCAGCCACCCCCAGTTTGCATGTGCAGCCCCGCCACTCCGGTTTCAGTCCAGGGGGCTGCCCTAAGGTCCTTTCCCCATTGCTACTGGTCTGTGAGTCTGTGCTCGGTCCCCAGCGCGGGAGGCTATCTCTCACCGGCGGTGCAGGATCCCTAAGGCTCCCTCTCCCTTCTCTTTATCTTCGGATATGTGCCCGGTCCCCAGTGCAGAAGGCTATCTCTCACTGGTGGTGTAGCATCCCTAAGACTCCCTCCCCCTTCTCTTTATCTTTGGATATGTGCCTGTGGAATCATGGTTCCCTGCTTCGTACCTCGAAACCAACTGCCTGCAATACTTTGTTTGTAGAGATCCAGATGTATCTTCTTACATCTCAGGCTGATTTCATGGGTGTTCGGAGTGGTTGGTATATCCAGCTCAATTCAGGGAACCGGTTGGAATAGGGTCCCCTACTTCTCTACTATCTTTTCCTCCCAAGCCCCAAACTATCTTCCTTTTGTTTTGTTTTGTTTTTTCCTTACTCACAAACTTCAAGTGGCATATATGGTACTAAGTTTCTGTATCATTATTCATATTGCTTTTTAAAGTGTCCAACTATTTTTCTTAAAAATTATTTCAAAAGATAACTTTAAAAATAATACTTGCAGGGGAAAACTGTTATTACATATCACCCATAAAAGGTTACCATAAAAACAAAGCAAAATAAGAATATACAATTTCCATCTAATTCTTTCCTGCAGTTCTTGTTTCTCTGCTAAAGTTACCCATCTGAACTTGCATATCATCTGCTGCTACATTAGAACTTTTAACACAGGTTTATTTTAAGTCCCTTGTCAGAGAGTTCCAACAACTCCCATCCTATCTGAATCTAATTCTATTCATTTCTTTATCTATCAGGAGTATATTTTTCTTCTTTCCTTTTAGTATGCCTTCTGTTTTGTTAAAAACAGGTTTCTTTTGTAGGATAGCATAGACTGACATATAAGTAGTTTTTATTCCTAGAAATTGGTGTGCTCTTCTCCTACTAGGACTATAGTATGGTTAGTAGGGATTTATGCACAGTCATTCTGAGCTTCAGGTCTGTGATTACTATGGCTGCCCTTGATGCCCCATAGTCTTCGAATTCTTCTGGTGATGGTTGTATTGGGGCAGGGTTTGTGTGTGTGTGCTGATTTTCTGGAGGGTTTCTCTCAATCTCAGCTCCCCCCTCAGCTTTATACAGTCTCCTCTTTATACTGTACCTCAGAGGATTGTGTTTCTTAGAGCTGCTCCAGCAGTATTCAGCGTTCGTTTTTACTTAATTGTTGTTACCCTCGTGGTAGGAGTTATGGGGACATTCTTTGACATTCTTCTAAGCCTCAGTTTTAGAACACATTGCAGTCACTGTTGCAGCAGTCATTCTGGCTCTGGTATTTATTCCTACCCCTTTACCAGAAGTAGAGGCTTCTTTCCTGTTCCCTCTTTCCAGATGCAGTGGATTCTCACCAGTCACCTATGGGAGACAGTGTTTGTTGCCCTCTTCTTGGAGATTAAGGCTCTCATTCTGTAGGAAAGCTAGAACAAGTTGGGTCCAGTTCCTCATCTGTGTCCTTTCCCCAGGGGCTGCTTTCTTTCCCCCTTGTCTGTGCCAGCAGGGAAGCTCTCTCAGGAGTCTCCCTCATTCATCCTATGAGCGCCTCCATGCTCATGCGAGGTATACAAACCCTCTCACGGTTACGGTCAGAGCTTGTTGCCCTTCCTCTTAATAATTGCAGAGCAGTGTTGTCAGCATGGAACTAGGATTATTGGTTTGGCAGATACGGGATATCAGCTATTGGTTTGGCTGAACAGTGTAGATTTGAAAAGTACTTTAAGACTGCGAGTCTTAGAGTGATGAAAATTTTGATAAAAATGTGAGATGAAAAAGGGCAGATAATGGACAAGGAAGATAATGACTTAAATTTACATGTTAAGCTGCAATGCCAGGAGGAGTGGAAGGAACTGACTGACTCTTAAGCAATATCATCTGTCTCAGATGTGTTGGGGAAGAAGTCCCTCTGCCCTTCAAGGTCCTTCTAGGTGGACTAAGAATCAAATTGACATGAGACAGATTAAAAGGAGAAAATCAAATTTCATAATGTATGTACCTGGAATCCATATAGATATGAAATTCTAGAGACGTTGAGACAACATGATACTTACATGAGCTAAGGAGAGGGCTGGGGTCTGAGGATACAAAAGGGAGAACGGCCATTAGCAGAAAGATGAAAGGAGATGTTTGGAAAACAAAGTTGCCCTGTTATGCAGGTAAGTTTCTTAGGAAAAGAGGAATCTTTGTTAATAGCTCTCTTTTTGGTGTAAGCTGCAGTTAAGGGAGAGGTAAAGAGCTTTTCTTGAGTTTGCTGGGTTTTGGTTGCTTTTAACTCAAAATAGCGTTCATGCCATCTTGGGGCAGCCTGCCCTTGGGCCCTACAGGTATAATGAGGAGTTTCAAATTGGAGAATGCTTACGGACCAGTACAAATTATTGACCAGGGGAATGGACAGACTAACAGAATCTGGCAGTGTCCTTGTGCACTGTGGTGAGAACAAGGCCATTGTCAAAACCCGAGTATAAACAGGAGTTATAGGCATACATTTGAGAGGTAAACAGAACCGGTATTTAGACTGAGAGATGTTCTTAGCAGTAAGGGGAGTCAGTGCACTACAAGTTGCAATTCAAATGCTTCACAAAACCATAACAAGCTGCGTCTGCTTTTTTAATACCCGAGAGCACCAGAAACAATAGCAGAAAAGTATGAAAATATGCCCAACATCTTTGCTATGGTCTGAATGTTTGTGCCTCCCTGAAATGCATATGTTGAAATCCTAACCTCCAAAGATAGTATTAGAAAGTGGGGCCTTTGGAAGGTGCTTCAGTCACAAGGGTGGAGTCCTCACCGATGGGATTTGCAGGCATCCCTCACTCCTCCTACCATGTAAGGACGCAGTGAGAAGGCTCTGGCTACCAACCACGAAGAGAGCTCTCTGGAACCTGACCATGCTGGCACCTTGATCTTGGACTTACAGCTTCCAGAACTGTGAGAAATAAAATTGTGTTGTTTGTAAGACATTTTGTTATAGCAGCCTGAATAAATGGATGGTTTTCTCATTCCAGTATTACAGATTACTTTTCATGACTGCAAGTGAGTATCATATCTCACAGTACCTTACAGTTATCATAGGTCCAGTTGTCAATGTTTAACATTTATCTTAGTCTGACAATAAGTATTTCCTCTGTTCACAGAAAGAGTTGTTTTGTTAAAGGTATTACCTCACTGGGAGAATTGTTTCCATTTTTTTCTTCTTCTTTCACAAATTATAATCTCCCCAAGTCAAAACTTTGAGTATTTAGGAAGGAAAACCCCCCAACTTCCTTATTACACATGGAAAAGTGTATAACAGTTCATTAAAATCAAGTAAATAGAAAATTATAAATAATAGTATAATCATGTATTCATTACTCAGTAATAAGTATTGGCTGTGGGAGAAGCTTATTCTGTTCTAATTGCTCTGTAGAGGGAGAAAATAGACAAATTATTGAATAGCTACATATTTTATCCTTCATTTGCCTAATCCCTCGTGATTATGATCTCTCAGTGTTTTGTTTTTTGTCTTTTCATAATCTTAAGCATTATACTGTGAAGCCATCTGATCTTACAAACTACAGAACAAAATAAAGCCACACAGGTATGCAGGTGCTGGGATGTAGAAGTGATTAAGATTGGTACATCTTCTTCAAAGCATGGATGCAAATGATAGAGTGCAGGGAAATAGGCATGAAGTCATTTATCATGTATTTTCTTAAGAAAAATTTGGTAAAGTATTTCAAAGATACAGAAAAAATATAGGGAATAATATAATGAACACTTATGCACCCACATGCCAACTTGGCCAATTCTTGATATTTTTTCCCATATTTGGCATATATATATTCTTAAGAAAATATAGGAAGAGTTTAATTCCTATATGATTCCCTTCCCAATACTATTCCTCTTGGCTCCATTCCAAGAAGTATTCTCATCCAGATTCTCTCTTTTTCATTCTCTTTTTTATTCTTTGCTGCATATGTTTGTATTGATAGGCAGTTTATATTTAGTTTGTACTTATATTGATATATTTTAAATGAGTCACTAAAATGGAGAATGTTAAATATTACCATTTCATCATTAAAAGTATGTATTTAACTGCAGAATACTCTCTCCTCATCAGGAGGCAGACATAGACTGGTGTTGGAGATTTGGACTTGAAATCCAAAGGCCTAAAGCTGTGTGTGTCCTTAGCAAATTCCGTTAACTCTCTGAATTGCAGTATTTTAGAAGGAGAAAGAGAAAATATGTACTTCTTGGGGTTTTGTGAAGATTATATAAAATATGGAATACAGAAGTATTTGGGAAGCTGTAAAATGTTTTTAATAACATATTTTTATTCCATCTTTTCTCATCTCTTGAATTTTAGGTACAACTATTGTTTTCTTGGTGTATCAAGAGACTAAATCATTCTTAACAGTTCTGTAAAGTTGCCTGAGCCCATAAAATATTTTCTTAGAGACTATTTCCAGACTAATGGGAACCCTACCTCTGGGCTAGTAAATGATCATAGAGAAATACAATTAGGTAGATAAGGTACAATTAAACATTGAAATTGAAGCTCAGTGCTATAGTATTATGCAGAATGAAGAAGCCTCAGAGATTATCTAATTCAGTTGTCCTATTGAACACATAAGAAAAAAATACAGTTAGGGGTGACTTCTTTAAGTTACATGTAGAGGCTTTTGAGTAGAAAATATTGATTGAATTGTGGTGATACCTCTTCCACTTAAGGCAATATTATTTTGATTATTTTTGTTTCCAATGTTAAAAGAGAGCTAAGCCTTTTTCTGTTGAAAATGATTCGTGTGGAGGCTGCTTTGCTGGAGCAACTTCCTGATAAGAGATTTTCTTGTCTGCTGAAGAGGAGCCAGGGACTGACTCACACAGTTATTTAATATAAATATGGACTTCTCCATCAACTGGGTACCTCTTTGTCATTGTCCTCAAGTGCTGTTGCATGTGCGTTGGTGGCAGAGTTTTCACTGGTTATGCTGTGGTTTTTCCTCATGTTAGACCAGGGCCCAGACTGTTTGCTCATTCTGGAGGAGTGAAGGAGGAGCTGGAGGATCAGATGCTGCCAACAGCTGTCTGTCAGCCTGAAGATGAAGGGGGTGCTCAGCTCCAGGGCTGGGGCTTGAGCAGCTGCTTCAGCTGCTATTCACTATGGAGTTCAGGGCATGCATCTCGCACTACCTGTCTTTCAAAGGAGTCGGCTTCCTATGTGAAAGATCTGTAAATCCCGAAGAATCCAAAGGTGAAAAGGAGTGGTACACATTCTAATCATGCTTAATTCTTCAATCTGTGCCACAATCTGAGGCTCACTCTTGTTTATCCTGCCCGTTCCCCTGGGCACATCCAAATTCCTTGCATTTCAGCTACACACATTTATGCCAGACAGAACTGCCACACATCTGCTGTAAAACAACTCACGGTGTATCGGTATATCGTACAGCATTGAAGTTGGTGTGTTTTATGGGAAAAGACACCAGACTGGAATCTAAATGATCTAACTTACAGTCCTGGAGCTGTGATAGATTAGCTATTTGACCTTAGGCAAATACTTTCTATCTAGACCTCAGTTTTTTTTTCAGTTGCAAAATCAGGTGCTCAGGTAATTGCTGAAGGTCTTTGTAGCTCTGACTCCATGATTTCTAAATGGGTAATTATAATAACAGTACAATGTATTGAACATACACTTTTGGTTTTACACAGGTTGAAGACTTTTACATGGATTAAGTTATTATACCTCAGAACAGCCCTTTGATGAAGTTAGTGCTGCCATTGGTTCCCAAAAGAGAAAATTAATCCTAAATAACTTCCTCAGGGTCCCATTAGTAAAGGCAGAGCTGATACTCAAACCCACCTGTATCTGATATCAGAGTCAGAGCATCAAGGTGCTATGAAAAGAAATCTTATGGCCCTATAGAACTGGACCTGAAAGGACCTAGGTTGTCCTAGAATTAATCCCTTGTGTCTGGAATTTTAATAGTATTTCTGATATATCTGCTATCAGGTCTTCTCTCCCACAACAAGATAATATTGGACTTAGACTCGGAATTTTAGAGGTAATTTTATGATTTCTTAGCACTGTTGTGTAAAAAGAAAATAGCTACCCCCCCCCCCCCCCAGCCCCATCTCCATGAACATTTCAGTTTGGAATGCTGCATATAAATGAACAAAGTGGCAATGAAAATTAATCCTATTGTTACATACATTTGCATATTAGTAATCTGTTACAAGAGGTTAGTCTTAGTTGATTTTTTAATTATTAAAAGCATTAAATGCATAAGATACTAGGATAAATATTTTTAAGTAATAATTGTTGACATTTTTGAAGGAAGAATTGGCCAATAAATATTTTTTATTCTTTATGGTTTTGCTTTCTGCTAAGAAGAAAACAGAGACCAGAGTTTTTGGAAAGAAATGGTAGGTTTAGGGGCAGATCACAGAATGGCTTTTATTTTATTTTATTTTATTTTTTAAAGATTTTATTTATTTATCTGACAGAGAGAGATCACAAGTAGGGAGAGCAGCAGGCAGAGGGAATGGGAGAGAGAGAAGCAGACTCCCTGATGGGCAGGGAGCCCAATGTGGGGCTCGATCCCAGGACCCTGATGAAGGCATACGCTTAACTGACTGAGCCACCCAGGCGCCCCTCACAGAATGGCTTTTAATTTCTTAATGACCACAGATAGTTTACTTCAGCTTATCATTGGTCTCTCCATTTGCAAAAATGGTAAATGATATCTACCTCACAAGCACAAAAACAATCGTACAGAGTCATAAAGTACCCTAAAAATCAACCTCTCTCCTTGATTATATTAATACCATTTCACCAGCATCTCTTCCTCTGTTTTATTTATTGATTTCAAAATGATAATTATGATTATATTACTTTCCAGCTTAACTTTTAATTTTTCCTCTTTGCCAGGAGAAACTAACTCAACTTCTTCAGGCTGGCATACAAGACCTATCCGTGTCAAACTGGCTTGCATGTCCTCATGCGATAACCTGGCTCTCCCCTTCTTTGTTCCCTCACTCTGTGCTCAGTATGGCTAACTCAGGCTAGGATTTATGTGATCTCTCTCTGTTTTTGTATAAACTATTCTGTCTGCCTGGAATTCCCCTTTTGTCTTTCCAACTGATAAGGCCTCCTCATCCTTCAAGGCCCTACTGAATTTTTACCTCCCCTAATAAAAGCCTTCCCAGACACTGCCTTTCCATAATTAGTCCTTCCCTGCTTCCCAGTCTTGAGGCACATGGTGTTGGATCACCTACTATATACTACATTCCAGTTGTTAGCCTGCTCCGTTAGACTATGAAAGCCAGAACTATATTTTCTTGTTCACACATTGTCTCTTGCTCTCTGATGGAGTGGTGATAAATTGCAACAAACAATCCATCAAAATCATCTTAATGTTCATTTTTTTTCCTGAAGTTCCAGACACTGTGTTGAAGACTTTTCCAGAATTAAGGTATCTTTCATTTAAAACGGCACTCTGGTTAAAAAATAGAAGACAAAGAGTTGACCCTATGGGATATGAAAAATAAATGAGTTTTTCCAAGCATATACCTTGGAAAGCTGTTACATACTGTAAGTCACTTGAATGCAGTTGAAGAATGTAATTCATATCTGTTATGACTCCATATTGATAAAAATAACTGGATTTCCATGAGACTAGGAAAAGATTACATAAAACTCCAAATTTATAGTGACTTAAACATAACACACACATTTTCCTAATAACTCTTACACTGAAAATCTGAATTTTCCATGTACTTGCTTCCTTAAAATGCTAAAAGTTTGTCATGTTTTAGTTTGCTAAAAAGTAATTTGCCAGGAAACCCAGGTTGAGCTTCAGTTAGACATGCAGATTTTTGCACCACTGGAAAACCTGGCAGTGAGAATGATCCGGTATCTTTTGAAGCGATTTCATACTGTCTTCTGCTTGCTCTTATTATACCTACTTTTCAAATTTGTCTACTAACCTGTACATACTGAGTATGTCCTACTCTATAGCAAGTGATCTCTGTTCCATAAAGGTAATCATATTTTCCCAACACAGTCTAGTCTCTGAAAGAATACCTTTCCATCCTTAGTCACAATAATTTGCCCTGCCATGTTGCCCAGTTTATACCATTGCAACTTCACCCACTGGCCATTCACAACCTGCCATATGCCACCATCACCAAGAGCCAGGTATTACAGCAACTTGTTCTTGTGTGTTTGCCAGAGGGCTTTTACGTGAATGTAATTATTAAAAAAAAATTTAGAACAATTCTTTTGTTTAGATGTCTTTGTTCATATTTCCATATAAACAAGCTTTAGCTATACCTTGTATTGCCTGGTGCCATTGTTTTTCTATCATTCACAATCATCCTATTATCAGGAACTAGAAATAGGATAGATTTTGACATCCCTATTTGAAATTGAAGAAAATAATTGTTAGAGGAAGACACTGAATGACTCATGATCCCTGAGGCCATCTTTGCAGAATAGAACTAGAACCAAATGTCTTGACTTCTAAATCCCTAGTGCAGGTGTCTAAACTGAGTGACTCTTGTTCTCTACATAACTTCATTAACCCTAAACCTTTCTCCTTTGCGTCAGCCAAGTGTGGGGGGTGGTCACCAAAAATTATTTATTTTCTACAGACCTTTCCGTTTTGTCCTTCTGTTTCCATCGCTTCTGGTGTTTTTCAGGACTTCAAGATCTATTACTTTGTAATATTTTAAGTATCTTGTTACTGGGTACCCTGCTTCCAAACCAACTAATCCCTCCCTTGCAGTGCTCCTATTTCTCTGCCCAGGTGATCTTCCTATATTGTAAATCTGACTGTGATGCTTTGCTTGCTAGGCAATTTTATGTCACCTCTAGAGGATATACTCTTTAGTACAGTGAATGGTCCTGATTAACCCTATGTGTTTCTCCAGCATCAGCACTCACCATTCCCTGTACCTTGCAGATTTGATTCTAGCAGTACCGCATCCTTATAGTTACCCCAGTGAATACATCAGTGTCTTTCAAAGGCTGTTCACCCAGTATTTCGGTCTCTGAAATAACTTGTCTTCCTGATTCGTTTTTAAAGAGACAACTTAAGAATATTACATTTTTGTTTTATTCCTCCACCCCCACATGCTCCTGCAGCAGAACTGATCGATTCTTCCATGTCTCCACCATACTTTATGAATGCCTATATTAATATATTTGTACATGACACAAGAATTATTTATTCTAGATCCTCCCCAATGTCAGTAAATTTTTCCTGTGAATATGAAGGAAGAAATTGCACTTAGATATTTTTAACAAGTTAATCTAATCTTGCATAGAAGATTTTTATGTTGATTGGAAAATAATGTTTTTAAGTTTGTTTTGTGTTTACTTCTAAGTTAATAAAGTTTCTAAATAGAGCTTTCTTCATTTAGCTTAAATTCAACAACAAAATCATATTACCATGGTAATATTTTGGAATACCCAATTTAAAAAAAAGTTCTCTCCGTAGTAGAAATTTCTTTTGAAAGTCAGTTATTCTGGTAACTATAATTAAAAATAAAATGTCTCGGGGCGCCTGGGTGGCTCAGTCGTTAAGCGTCTGCCTTTGGCTTGGGTCATGACCCCAGGGTCCTGGGATCGAGCCCCGCATCGGGCGCCCTGCTCCGCGGGAAGCCTGCTTCTCCCTCTCCCCTCCCCCTGTTTGTGTTCCCTCTCTCGCTGTGTCTCTCTCTGTCAAATAAATAAGAGAATCTTAAAAACAAAACAAAACAAAAATCAAATAAAATGTCTCACTTACTTTAAAGAGGTAAATCATATGCTTAATTTTTCCATTACCTGTCGGGTAGCCCAGTACCGGCGGCCATCATTTCTGTCTCTACAGTTGGTGACAGAGATGTTGTTGCTCAGAGGGACTGAAGTAGAAGGGTCAGTTCAGTCATATTGTTGCTTATTTATTCTAGCATTTTTGGATAATAGGCAAACCACAGT
>NC_058414.1:89226287-89289916 GCF_002201575.2 Neomonachus schauinslandi
TGTTGCTTATTTATTCTAGCATTTTTGGATAATAGGCAAACCACAGTTTCCTTCCAGGAACTTCCATGGAGTTACTCACATTTTGCAAGGGCTGATTTAGGTACATTAGATGGTATGATGCATAAGTCCACTGAATCTGACATACACAAACTTCAGATATCTCAGTCCACTGATAACAAATAGGTGGGGATCCTGGTCTCAGTCTCTGCTCATTGTTGCTTCTCCGCTTGCTGGCAGATCCTTCACTTTCTGTAGTGACATGTGACTGGTCCATGTTCTGACTGCGGGCATCAATTTCTCTCTCTAGAGAGAGAAACATACATATATTGATGCAGCTGTATAGATATATAAATACATATATAATATTTATAAAACTCAATTGGTTTCTTATTATTTCTGTTAAATTTTTTTTTTCCTACCGATACCTCAGTAGATTCCCTCACATATGCCTGGAGAGCACTTACTAAAAGCTATAGCCTGCAGGATAAAACCCAGGGAGGAAAAAGAAAGGATGTGGATGCTTAGCACTTCATGGAGCCTCCTGACTTAAGGAAGATAGGTAAAGGGGACCTTCAGGGCTTTTTTAGGGCAGGATAGAAAGAAATGGTCAAGTTGGAAACCCTATCTAGAAATCAAGAGTGTGAAAAACGAAGTGGGGAAGAACTCTGACAAGAGGCAAATCTTTGTTCAAGGCAAAGTTAGTTTTCTGCTTGATTGTCCTTTGTTAACATCTTAAGACTCAGCATACAAACTTGAGGAGCTCCAAGACAGCATGATGGAATTGCCCCTATGGGTTGGAGGAATGGCAGGCAATACATCACAAACACAGCACACACATGACATTTAAGGACAAACATGCATGAAGTTATAAAAACACTGCTTTGAACAAGAATGTTGAGCACATCTAACGTATCAGGATATTGTCCTTGGCTCTTCTGCTGATGGGTTTTTTCCTCCCCTGAAGATGTCAGTTTAGTAATACCCATGCTAATGCATTTCTGATGGACAGATGGAAGAACCACAGAGGAGCTGGGTTATTTGCTGCTTCCTTGTCTCTGTCTCTGTGTCTCTGGCCAAGTTGGGACACTGTGATTAAGATGGGATACAGATGTCAGCTGTGCAATCAGTGTGGGACTCTGGCTGCCCGACAGGCTGATTTGGCTGGGAAGGTGACAGTTTCCACTTGCTTGGGTTTGTGTACAGAACTCTCCCCTCTCCAGCAAGGAGAGGGTCTCTCTGGCACTTCAGGGATGATATGTGTTGCTTATTTATTCTAGCATTTTTGGATAATGGGCAAACGACAGTTTCCTTCCAGGAACTTCCATGGAGTTACTCACATTTTGCAAGGGCTGATTTAGGTACATTAGATGGTATGATGCATAAGTTCACTGAATCTGACATACACAAACTTCAGATGTCTCAGTCCACTGATAACAAATAGGTGGGGATCCTGGTCTCAGTTTCCCAGAGACTGTAAGGACACAGAGGCCAGAGTTCAGGCTATTGCTTATGGAATTTTCTGGTAATGTTTCCAGCAACTAAAGTAGGTGCTTAATGAAGACTTGTTAAATCAATATAGACACATGTGAACCTTCTTCTCTTTTCACTCTAATAAACTAATTTTCAAATGAGAGGAATAATTCATGTGATTTATTCAAAATGGATACAGATTTGGTTTCCAGTCCTCTCTCTGCCACTTATAAGCTGTGTGGCTTTATGACAAGTTAAATATAGCATTCTGAACCTCACATTCTGCATCTGTTGAGCAGGAACGGGACTACCTACCTGATGCGCTGTTGAGATCATTAAATGAGATGATGCATAATAATTCATATGGCTCACAGTTGGCCCTTAATAAGTGTTAATTATCCTTGTCACCTTGTTTTACTCCTTAGATTGTGCACAAAACGCAAATGGGTTCAGATTAAGATAACAACAACAACAATTACGTTGTTTATTATGAGCCCATATCTGGCTAGTGCTTTGTATGTATCATCTTGCTTGCTTTCCCCATCAACACTGTGGGGTAGATGGTATTTCTGTTGTTGTTGCTATTATTCTCATCCCCATTCTGTAGATAAGCTGAGACATGAAGTGATAGGTTCAAATCCAGCTTTATCTGACTGTGTGTCCTCAGTGGCTCGAAAGCTGACACCAGTTGGCCTGCTCTGTGTTACAGCCATTAATAAGACTCCAGCATCAAATAACAAATTAAAAACCTTTTGTAAGTTGTCTGTGACTCTCACCAACACTTAGGCGGGTACTCATGCAAGTTCGGAGAGCTCCCCCAAATGCACACGTGTACACATAGGTGTTGAGTAACCTCGCAGTTACAAAATAGGGACATCAGGCTTCAGTGTTATTTCTTTTCTCACTAGAAAATCTGAGAACCTCTTAAAGATGGGACTCAGTCACTGATCTGCCAGATAGTGATCCATTTTTCTCACAAACAAAATACTTTGCTTTCAACTCTGTCATCTCATCCTCTAGAAAACTGGATGATTGCTCACAGAGCTAGGCCCTGGTGCCCCACTCACTGAACGGTACTATGTGGTCATCTCAGAACAGCTTTTAGTTTCAGGTAAGTCTGCAAAATTAGAGGTTGGTGAAGGAACAACAACAAAAGCGTCTTCTGCCATGCTTAGCTGTCCTTTCTCACAGAGCAGTGGGCTTCTCCTGCAGAGTGAGCACTCCTGCTGTATCCGTCCTTCTCTTCTGCGCCCCCAAACCTGTATGAACTCAGGGCATACCCTTGCCCTTGAGTTGCCGCTGCCTTTCAGGCACCTGCACAACAAATCTGTGTAAAAACAAACATAATTCCAGTTATAGTTCTACCACTAACGGCCTTTCTGGTTTGTCTCTTTTTGCCTCTGTTCCTTGTGTCCTTAGAAATAATTTATAATGATGTAATGTATGGTGATTAACATAACAATAAAAAATAAAAAATAATAATTTAAAGGTTAATGGAATGATTTCTTTTTTTTTTTTTTAAGATTTTTTATTTATTTATTTGAGACAGAATGAGAGAGAGAGAGAGAGAGAGCACATGAGAGGGGGGAGGGTCAGAGGGAGAAGCAGACTCCCTGCCAAGCAGGGAGCCCGATGCGGGACTCGATCCAGGGACTCCAGGATCATGACCTGAGCCGAAGGCAGTCGCTTAACCAACTGAGCCACCCAGGCGCCCCAATGGAATGATTTCTAACACCAAGTTTGATGTGTTTTATTATTCAAGCCCTAACCCGTCTGCATGGCTTCTGCCATGGGCCGCCCTTCACAACATCATCTGTCACTGTCCTCATCAATTCTGAAGTCCCATCTCAGTGGCCAGTGCCTACCTCTCTCACTAATTTGATGCGATTTCCTTTCCTTCTCTGTAAAAGTTTCCTTTTTTTTTAATCTTTGTGACATTTTACTTTCAGTTTCTCCACACAACCCTCTAATTTGTGTAGGTTGCTTATTTGAAGCATCTATGATATTCTGAAAATTGTAGAGACCAAATGTTCAAGTATTGGCTGTGAGGTAGTACAAGAAGGATCATCCATCAAAAGAATTTTGGCTCATCCTACGTAACCATGGTTATGTCTAAAATCCCATGAGCAGAGAGAGCATTAGTAGTGGTAATGCCTATGTGGGTACCGTGCTTTAAAGATTTCTACACATTTTATCATTAGATCATTTAGTAACCGTATAGGGGACAATTTATGATATGAAGGAGCAGTTTAGGATATGCTGAAGTCCAGGGAGCAAAAATGAAACAAATTTTCAACATCAAAAGATATCTTTTCAAATTTTACAATCTGCATGGTATATTCAATAGATAGATACTTTTTTTTATGTTAGTTATGACTCTACAGTGTAATGAGAACACCATAGCGCTAGTTACCAAAAAATCTGGGCTCCAGCCTTCGTTTGCCTCATTCCAGCTGTGTGACTTGAGGCAATTTAATTCAATAAACTTAAGTATTTTTAATGCCCATTATGTGAGAGAAACATGCTAGGTACTGCCAAAAATATAAAGAGAAGCTCACACAGTCCTTTCCCTCAAAGCTTTTACATTAAATTGGAAGGAAGGAAAGAAATCCCATCTTCTTCCTGTGATGGTTGAAATGCACTATTTCAAATATATGTCCAGCATCTTCAATCTATTTTTCAGTCTAAGAGACAGAATGTAAAGAAGAGAAAATTATTCGCTCTTTTTTTTGAGTTTTTATTTTTTTTAATCATTCTTGAAGTGTGGTTCTGTGTTTGGTTTTTTTTTTTTTGAAGATTTTATTTATTTTTCAACAGAGAGAGAGACAGCGAGAGAGGGAACACAAGCGGGGAGGGTGGGAGAGGGAGAAGCAGGCTTCCCACTGAGCAGGGAGCCCGATGTGGGGCTCGATCTCAGGACCCTGGGATCATGACCTGAGCCGAAGGCAGATGCTTAACGACTGAGCCACCCAGGCGCCCGTTCTGTGTGTTTTTATCCGTACATTTTTCTGGTTACATTTTTGGAGAAATCAAGGTCCTCTAAGAACCAGATAATTTTATACTGAAAAACTGCCCTGGTGTTCTCCTGACCCTACTTAACTATCTTTAACACTGTGTTATTATTGATTACAGGGAAGTTCCTGTGAGGAAATAGGTGGTCTGCCTCATACCCATCCTCATGCCTAGGGAGAGCTTGTGTCCCTGGGCACCAATATCATCCTCATTTGTAGAGGCAAACCTTTGGCCACTGTGCCCAGGCTGGGTGGGAACCCAGACTGTATTTTACGTCTGACTCTGCAAACAGGGCTCCGTTAAATAAGCATTCCACATGCCAGTGAGTGAACCAGCAGAAGCGAAGGTTTTCAGTATCACCATTGCTGAAAGCACAGTTAAAAGTAGCATCTAAACCCCCTTTCTCAGTTGCTTCTCAGTTACTTTCTGACACCGTATTTTAAAAATATTGGAACCTTAAAATAGTGTTAATTCCGAAAGTGCCGCTCTGACTTCCGAAATTGCATACTTGCTCTCTTCTTAAGTTATACTACTTAGAAGAAAGAAATATGTGTTAAACAGACACATTGGGGATTGTAGCGGCAGGAGTGGGGCTGTAGAGAAAAACTGCCTTGCCTCCAAGCCAGGAAGTCAGCCCCCAATCCTCCTGAGAAAAGAAACGAGAGAACATTCTTCTTGATTTCGTCGCCAGCCTCTGGGACTATACTTGGTGAGAAGTGAAATTTGCCAGAAAGCAGACACCTCCTCAGATTATGCCATGACTTTTCCCAGCTAGTGAAAACCTACACCCCTCTCCGCACTGTCCCACCCTTGGAAGGGAGATTCACAAAGGCAGCCATCTGTCAGGGGAACGGATGCCCTGTGTTTACTCTCAAACTCCTCCTCCTCCCAGACTTGCCCTTGAGATGCTTCCCAGGCTGGGTGTGCTGCACTTGGCCATGTGGCTGCACTCAGATTGCATTTCACATGAATTTCTGTGTCAAGGTCTGGCATGACAAACTCCCATGATTTTGTGGTCGCATTGACCAGATCTGAATCCCTGGTCCTGCCACTTACTATCAACGTGGCCTTTGTCTATATCAGGCCTTTCAGAGCCTCAGTTTGCTTGTATGAGGAGTGAATATCAGAATGCCAGTTGGTTAGAATGATTGTTAGAGTTCAATGATATGCTTGTAGGTGAAGAGACTGGGACCTTTCCTAGCACAGAGTTCACACTAACTAAATGTTTCTAACTGTAGGCATTCTGTTGATGCTGGTGTCTGGCGGGATCAAGTGTATTAAAGGAGGCTTCGCTGGTACCCTCATCTCAGGTTTTAGGAGAATAGGAAGCAGTTGGGAAATATGATCTCCCCAGCCTTCCCTTTGCCAACTCATGGAAGCAGACCACTGGGGATGAGTAAGGCCACCCTCAGAGAGAGGACAATTCATCATGCAACACCAGGATTTCCACCTCTGTTTAGCAGCACATGCTGGTTGAAAAATTCTCCGCCTTGGCAGAGTCCTTTCTCATGAGGCCAGACCACTTACTTGGCAGAGCTCCCTGTATAGGCCACTGTATTTCTCTTAAGAAAACCTCTGAAAGCATTCTGATTGAGAGAGAGTCCACCCTGCCCCAACAACATAGCAGCTTTTAGAATGATGTTCTGTTCTGTGTAGCTTAAATCATTTAATTTAATAAATTACAAAATGTTCACTGTCCAGATATTCTCCCCAATGGTGAGATGGTAGAATATCATAGATGGAGTTCTAGTGAACTTTTAATTGACAGATGATAACTCTTGATATGTTTCAAATGGGGTATTTACATCCCAGTAACATGATCTGCAGAAACGTCGAGGGGAATGTCAAGTGGCCAGCCTAACGGGTAGTAAGAGGCAAAGGAGGTACTTGGAATATGAATGTGATTATTGTTTTGGAGATACTCCCATTTAAAGACTTAATGCATTTGCTATTAGACAAGGAAGAATTCCGTACTATGGAAAAGAAGGATTTCTTCATTTTCTTAGGAAAATAGTCACCAGATGTAGTGTTTCCGTATTAAATGTCTCAGTTGGTATCAGACAGCTAGCACCTGGGGAAGGCCAACATGACTGCATATGATGGCTCCAAATAGCACAGATAAATTTAGAATCTTCACTCACAAAAAGGGCTGTAGCTCTTAAAACTGGTTGTGTTCATGTTCTGAATGGAAACATTTTGCACACTAGCGTCCATTGGTCTCTGTGGAGCCACTCACATTTCCTTTCTCTGCCTGTCATCTACCTTGATCCTCATCTGTGTATCACATTCCCAGCCTCTTGCTTCCCTGCCAAGCCTCCTGCTCATTCACTCACATCTTTACCTCTTCTTTTTTATTTATTTATTTTTAGAGAGACAGCACACGTGGGGGGGGGGAAGGGTGGAAGGGAGAGAGAGAATCTTAAGCAGCCTCCACATTCAGCACAGAGCCTGACATGGGGCTCAATCTCATGACCCCGAGATCATGACCTGATCCAAAATCAAGAGTTAAGATGCTTAACCGACTGAGCCACCCAAGTTCCCCAACACATCTTTACCTATTCTGTTCACATCTTTGAATGCACATAGTTGTTACAAGTTCACTGGTATGTGTGTTTGTTAGGATATCTCTGTGGTTTTATACACATGTGCACATGTTTACATATATGTAAGTGGACTTCAGAAATCTCAGCTTAGCATTGGGGAACCACCTGAATCTTGAATCCCTTCCGTCCCTTAACATATTTGGCATTGTTTCGTATCAAGTAGAGTAATCCCTCTTGAAGATTAAATTTGCATAGTTTACTTCCTGTGGATTTTGGAGCAAGTTACTTCCCTTCCCTTGTTTTCTTATGTCCCTCCTTTGTAATGTAAACAATGAGAAGAACAGTCCCCATTTAGGAACAAAGAACCATGTGAATTTTTATTTCAGTAATGTTTCCAGGACAGTAGGGATCGTGTGTTACAGATGTATCAGTTATAGTATTATGACGTAGAACAGAGAGGAAATAAAACCTTTTTTTTTTTTTAAAGATTTTATTTATTTATTTGAGAGAGAGAGAATGAGAGACAGAGAGCATGAGAGGGAGGAGGGTCAGAGGGAGAAGCAGACTCCCCGCTGAGCAGGGAGCCTGATGCGGGACTCGATCCCGGGACTCCAGGATCATGACCTGAGCCGAAGGCAGTCGCTTAACCAACTGAGCCACCCAGGCGCCCCGGAAATAAAACCTTTTATTACCCCCACCATGAAATAGAGCATCACAGACACCTGGGGTTGAGCTGGACCTTGAGCAGCGGTTGTCCCATTCCAGCTTTTCTGACTGAAAGGCAGCTCCCTCCACTTCTGTTGTTTCACAGGATGGTAATACATGTCAGGCACACCAACACTACCTTTAATTGTGTGAGAACATAAAAGAGTATTCTAATTCTTGAATTGAATGTTTCTAATAATATGAAGAAGTCTATCATAACCCAGAATAAAAGAGAAAGAATAATACTACACTGTCTAAAAACTTAAATTGAGTACCTACCATGTGCCAGGCATTTTTATGGACTTTTTTTCCTCAATATTTAATCCTTAAAACCATTCTGCATGGTGGTATTACTGCTGAAAGCATAGTGAAGTGACTCTCCTTAAGCTGTACACCTGTTAAGTGGCAGAGCAAGAATAATAGCTCTAACCTTTCTGTCAGTAGGCATCTGTTAGGAGTACAATGGGTACGGAAATGCATTTCCTGTAGCTTTCTTCCCTTCCTAGGCCTTTCTAAAATGTTAGTAGAAATGAAATCCTTTTCATCTTTTATTCTCAAGTTAGGACTCTAATTCCTTGAATTCCATGTAAAATTCAGTTTGGTATCAAATACAATATATAGTTCATAGTAGGCACTGAATAAAAGTGTGTTGATATGACTCTAACTCAGTTTCTTGAAGTGTGCTTTATATCTCTGCTTTCCTTTCTTTTCTTAATTGACTTTCTTCTCTTCTTATTCTTATATAATCTCTTTTCCCTAAGTCAGTGGATTAGAACTGGTGGATTGCATAAAGTTTGTAAAGTTTTCAGCTAAGGAAAGCACCAAATACATTGAAACACAATGCCTATAAGTTTTAAAAAATAACTATTGGGAATAAGTTCTTTTTGTTTTTGTTGTTCCTCTGAAAAACATCTGTAAAATAAAAGGGTATGAATAATAAAAATTGTGCTGGTAACATTTGTCCAATATGCAGAATATTTCTAGAAGTATAGTTTATTTCTAAGGAATAGAGTTTTAAATTCTAGCTACTTATATACCTCACGTACTTAAAAAATGCCTATTCTGTGCTAGATTGTGTGTGGAAGTCAGAATATAGAGAACAAAGACATGGTTCCTACCTTCAAGAAGATTAAGGTTGAATGACCTTAAGTTAAGAGGATTTGGTATGTGACGTCTGGACACATGCACCAACTATTGCATCACTGTACACAAAGTACTCTGATAGAGATTATTCAAGTATTTTGAAAGAACAGAATAATGGTATCTCGTTGAGACTTTGAGTCAGGAAAGTTTTCCTAGAGAAGTTGGCATATGAAAGGAGTCTTAAAGAACCAACAGTGATAGTTGGTTCCATAGAAAAAAGAGGAAGGAAGTTAGCAGTTGGGTAACTCTCAAAGTCCATTCTTCTACAGTTCACAGTTAGACTTGACTTAACCCAATCTGTTCTTCTGAACTAGCTTCTTTAAATGCACAAACTGTTTCTATTACTATTTTGTTCTTTTAGTTTGTAAGGTTATGAATGAGTTCAAAACATAATTTTTCAAAATCTTAGTCCAACTTCTTAATTCTCTCCAACTAAATGCAGTAGTGGAGTGGCTTGTGATTTTGTAGTGCCTTAGTTTTTTTTCAAAATCTTAGTCCAACTTCTTAATTCTCTCCAGCTAAATGCAGTAGTGGAGTGGCTTGTGATTTTGTAGTGTCTTAGTTTTTTTAAATAAAGATTTAATCCATTTATTTGAGAGAGCAAAGGGAGTCCAGAGGAGAGGAAGGAGCAGGGAGCCCGAAGTGGGGCTCTATCCCAGGACCCCGGGCTCATGACCTGAGCTGAAGGCAGACACTTAACTGACTGAACCACCCAGGTGCCCCCGTAGTGTCTTAATTTTTGATAAAATTTTTAATGCAGTTCTGCTGCCTTGAAGTCTGAATCAGTTTAACAAAGCTGTGCCTAGTGAATATCCATGACTCCCTTTATTGAAAAGACAAGATTTGTAATTAACATGCCAACTATTGAAAACAGATGCTCTATGTTAATTGAAAATAATTTCTTAAAGTGGTTAGCCACACTTCCTGAAGTTTGTATATACCATCCATTTACTCCAAAATGTATTTTTCACAAATTGAATACAAATGAACTCTAGCCCCGCTTGTCCCAAATGATAAGTTACAAATTAGTGTATTCCAGATTAATGTGGTATTGAAGTCCATATAAATAAACATTTGTTATTGCAGTGTAACATGATTTAGATTTATAATCTTTAAAATGCAAAACCAGCATGGAACATTTGCAACAACTTTATCTAGTTTAATACCATAACAAGTATAATTAAAGCCTAAACATCCATATTAATGAGGAGCCTGGGGTTAGATGATGGATAAGGAGAAGGGAAGAAGGCAGAAAACGAAATAAGAATTGATCTATTTGGCTGCAGATGTCCAGCTCCTGAGAGATGAGCTCATGTGGATCTTTATGTCTGTTGAAACACTTCATACGTTTTACCTAACGCCAAATTGGGTCTTTGTCCATGTTCTACCACCAGCTGTATGCATGAACTTGGATGGGTCATTTCTTTTTTTTCCGTAACTGCATTAGATGATCTCTTAATTCTCTTCAGTGTAAATGTATTTAATCTGATCTGTATTTCCTATCCAAAAGATGATTGGACAGGTTCTGTAAAGTGCTAAGCTACTACCAGGAAGTGAACCACAGACCCTGGCAGATGGAATTACCCTTTCAAGACATTGGAAATTATTCTTTATGCCTTGCAGATTCATGGAAGTGTCATATAGGTTTGTATTTATATCCCATTTATGGTACTTGTTGCCTACGGCATATCAATTCTAAGATCTGGATGATAAGTCTTGGGTCAGCTACAGTGTGTGGTAGTTGAACTTCAACTCCTACATTAAGCACAGACTTGGAAGGTAGGAGCTAAATGGCCCCAGATCATTCAACAGTCCCTTCGCCCAGCACCTTGCAAAAGCAAAGTCAGAGCCCAGTAGGATTCCCATGCAATTAAAGAACCACCATATATAAAATTACAAAGACCAATTAACACACAAGGGAACAAGTCACATAATTCAGCTAAGCAATGTTCATAGAATTTCACATATTGGAGTTATCAGTTACAGGATATAAAGCAACTGTGTATGAAATATAAGATAATGAACTTGGAGGAAAGATCTATGACATAAGAAATAATGAAAAAAGAAAATGATAAAAATATCTTTAAATTTTAAAAATGTTATTTATGTAAAATAATATATCTAATTTGTAGGGATAACCAAAGGGCAAAAGTAAAATACTATTAAACAGAAATGTAAGTGAAACAGTTTATCTGCCTCATTAACCAGAGGTTTGGATTTTAGCAGCCATGAAGGTAAAAGAGACATGGATTCACCCTGACCTGACCACATGGAGAGATAAAGTTAGGAATTTGAAGGGCTAACTAATGAATGAAAGGATTGATAGAAAAAAAAATATATGCCCGACATAAATGAGAAATAAGAAGGGAACATTTCTTTTCCCTCAGATCTCCTGAGAAATTGAAACCATAGCCTACTTTCCTTAGGAAAGAAACTCAGGTCAATAAAATTAACTTAAAGTGAGCCTGAATTGGTAGCATTTTGGAGTCCTAGTAAACACTAATACAAATAATTTCTAAAAGGCATACCCTCAACCCAGCACTCACTGGATTCTCACATATCAAATCCCAATGAACATGACTTAGAAATCCAAAATCACCACACATACTAGGAAATTGCTCCCAATGACCAAAAATCAGTGTAAATTTCATGAAGGGGGGGGACACAATTAGATCTCAGCTGCCGAAAATACCACATGATGAAATATCAGAGAGAATACATAACTACATTAAAAATATTTAAAGAAATAAAGAATCCACATAAAAGAAAAGATCAAGGTCAGAAAAACTATTGAAAACAAACACAGCTTCTATTAATGAAAAATATAGTTATTGAAATTAAGAACTGTAATGAATTTAATAACAATGTAAAATAAGATATGAGAAAATTAGTAAACTGTGTGAATAAATTACTCAGAATAAATCAAAGAGATATTGCTGGTTGGAATGCAAAATGATACAGCCATTTTGGAAATGTTTATTAGTTTATCACAGAGTAAAACATATACTTACAGCAATACTACTCTAAGGTAAATACTCAAGAGAAATAAAAGCGTATATCAAAATAGAAATCTGTATGCAAACATTTATAGTGGCTTTATTCATACTCCACACAATCTAGAAATAATCCAAGTGTCCACCAATAGGTAAATGAATAATTGTAATGAATGAATATAATGGAATATTACTCAACAACAAAAAGACAAACTATCAATACCTGCAACAATGAATCTCAAATGCATTATGCTAAGTGAAGATTCTAAACTTAAAAGGCAATATGATAGGTGTTTCCATTTATATGATATTTTAAAAAGAGAAAACTATAGGAGCAGATAATATTTTAGTGGTTGCTAAGGACTAAGGATGAGAGAGCAGGTTGACCACAAGGAAGAATAAAGGTTAGTGGAACTTTTACACGTTCTTATTTTAGTGGTGGTTACATGATTAGGCACTCATCAAAACACACAGGACTTACACTATATAAAGGGTGAATTTTACTGTATGTAAATTAGGCATCAAAAAATAAAACTTTACAGTGTGAAATAAACAACAAACATCATTGAATTATAGTTATAAAGAAGATGGCTACAGGAGTAATAATTCATTAAGGAATTAAAATGGGAAATTAATCTACCATTAATATGTCTAACATTTAAGACATTGTTTTTTTTTTGTTTTTTTGGTTTTTAAATGTTTTTTTTATTTATTTATTCATGAGAGTCAGAGAGAGAGAGAGAGAGGCAGAGGCAGAGGCAGAGGGAGAAGCAGGCTCCCCGCCTAGCAGGGAGCCCGATGCGGGACTCGATCCCAGGACCCCGGGATCGTGACCTGAGCCGAAGGCAGACGCTTAACCATCTGAGCCACCCAGGCGCCCTAAGACATTGTTTTTAATAATTGGCTTCCTCTAAAAAAAAAGGAATGATCTTTTAAAAAATTGGAACAATACAATGAACAATCTTAATTGAATAGACGTTTATAGAATGGTATCAGGTGTGACCCTAGCAGGGTCACATGGCACATTCAGATAGGTTAATTGAGTAGCATTGAGTAAAGGAACTAACAGAATTGTCAGAGTTCAGGGTAAACAATAAGGGAAGGTGAAGTTTTCTAGAAGGTAGGTACAGTATGGAACCATTACCACCCCTGAATATAAAAAAGCAGGTGGCACAGAGTATCCCTGAACCCAGTGAAAGTTATCATGATAGTGGTAGGTGTAGAAGCCAGCTATCTGACAGAAGCTGTGACCTTCAGTGGAAAAATGTAGCCATGACCAATCTGTGTCCTCACTGTGAGGGTGTGCCAGGATTAAATACACTATCTACTCTCTTCTTGGTGCAATCCAGAAAAGGACTCCTTGGACACCTTGGACTCAAAAGGGTAAGGAAGTTTAAAGATAAGGATAAGGAATGTTAGAGGTTGCCCAGTCTAGAGACTATACAACATAAGAACACCACACCCAACAATTAGATAATATACATTCTTTATAAACAAATACGGGATATTTATAAAATTTATTGCAAACTAGGCCATAAAAAGTCTCAGTAAACATTAAAGAATTGGAATTAGAAAGAACCCATTTTCTTACTATAATTGTTAGGAAAAAAAAGAGAAATGTAAACTTTCCACAGAATTGAAAATTAAAGATAGTTTTCTAAGTAATTCATGGTCAAAGAAGGCATTAAAATGGTGACTTGATAATTTTTAACTAAGTTATAATGAAAATGGTACATATCCAAATTTGCAGGATGCAGCCAAAGCAATGTTTAAAAGAGATTATAAAATAAGATTCTAGAATAAAAGAAATGGTAAAATTAATGAGTGGAGTTTCCTCAAAAAGTTGAAAATAGAGCTACCCTATGACCCAGCAATTGCACTACTGGGTATTTACCCCAAAGATACAAATGTAGTGATCTGAACGGGAACGTGCACCCCAATGTTTATAGCAGCAATGTCCACAATAGCCAAACTATGGAAAGAGCCAAGATGCCCATCAACAGATGAATGGATAAAGAAGATGTGGTATATATATACAATGGAATATTATGCAGCCATCAAAAAAAAACCCCGAAATCTTGCCATTTGCAACGACGTGGATGGAACTGGAGGGTATTATGCTAAGTGAAATAAGTCAATCAGAGAAAGACATGTATCATATGACCTCACTGATATGAGGAATTCTTAATCTCAGGAAACAAACTGAGGTTTGCTGGAGTGGTGGGGGTGGGAGGGATGGGGTGGCTGGGTGATAGACATAGGGGAGGGTATGTGCTATGGTGAGCACTGTGAATTGTGTAAGACTGTTGAATCACAGACCTGTACCTCTGAAACAAATAATACATTATATTAAAAAAAAAAAAGTAGGAAGGGAAAAATGAAGGGGGGGAAATCGGAGGGAGAGACGAACCGTGAGAGACTATGGACTCTGAGAAACAAACTGAGGGTTCTAGAGGGGAGGGGGGTGGGGGGATGGGTTAGCCTGGTGATGGGTATTAAAGAGGGCACACACTGAGTGGAGCACCTAGTGTTATACGCAAACAATGAATCATGGAACACTACATCAAAAACTGATGATGTGATGTACGGTGATTAACATAATAAAATAAAATTTAAAAAGATAAATAAAAAAATAAAATAAGATAAAATAAATATTGTTAGTAAAAAAAAAAATGTCCAATTCAATAAGTTAGAAAAAGAAAAAACACAATGAGAGTAGGAGAAAGAAAATAAATACAGGAACATAAATTAGAGAAAGAGAAAGCTAAAGTAAAAAATAATCCACAATACCAAGTGTTAAATTCTGTGAAAAGATGGAAGGACAGAAATGTTAGTGGATTTATTCACATTCTCAGGATGTCCTTCCACATGCAGTGTGCTGAATCAGCGTAACTTGCCCCCACTGCTCATAACTTTGCCTTTGGAAAGGTGGAATTATTTAGTGGATTTGGAAGGAGTAGTTGGCTATAGTTAGCCAGTGTCTCTCTGTCTCTCTTTCTGTATCTCTCCTCTCTCACTCATTTTTGTCCTAAGCTCACAGACGTAGTAGGAAAAGAAATCAAGTTTTGAAAATACTGCAAAGTAAAGCCACCAATTTCACAATCTCTGATCAGCAGAGCTGCTGTTCTACAGGTGCTGTTCTGTAGGAGAAGAGAGAGCCTGCATGTGTGGATTTCCTCTACCTCCTGCCATTTACTGAAAATGCACGTGCCCAGATGAACGTCTTGATGGACGTTTTAAATTCTTAGGTCATGGATTCTGAATTACTTGAATGATGGCAAGGCTAAAGAAAGATTTTCTCTATTTATGCTCTCTCAATCAGTTCCCATTGAGAATGCACTGTGATCTTCAGCAACTCCAAATACTGGCTTCTGGGAATGTAATTTTGCTTAGGATAACTTCTCTAGGCCCTAAGGATTTTGTTTTATTTGGTGGGTGTAGAGTTGGTGTCATCATATTCTTAGATGTCCTGTTAATGATTTAGGTTCTAAAAATGAGCAACCTTGGAGAGGTGGCATTGATCAGTTTAACTTCCAAGGACTCACAGAGTCCTACCCACTCCTATGGAGGGCTGTCCATCTAGTTCTAGAAGACAGTCTCAGTAAAACCATGTTAAGAACTTACCAAATCCTAGGCGTTCTGTAAAGGACTTTACATATATTACCTTATGTAAAGCTAACATCAACTTCACGAGATGGATATGATTATCATTTTCATCTTACAGACTGGATATCTAAGAGATAAAGAGATTCAATAACTTATCCATAGTTGCCTAATGATCAAGTAATACCCACCGGATTTGAACCCAGGCAATCAGATCCAGACTCTGTGCTTTTATCCACTAGTTTTGACCACCTGGACAAATGCAACTAGGCTTTGAAATTGAGCAGAAATGAGAAATTGTGATGGACTTGAATTTCTTCAGATTATTAACAGATAAAGACAATATAATTTAATTTTGGATCTATAAATCTTTTCATCTTTGGACATTGACTTGCAAGGGGATTTAATGTTGGATCTTTTTTCACCCAGGGAATTTGATGATGTTAGGAGATTTATATTCATATCTGAGGCATCTCTGTGCTGCTGGAATTTTATTATTACAGTGTCTTTATGTAGTTTACTATTGAAATATATGTATGATGTCATTTGGTCTCATCGAGGACTTTAGAAAAAGTAGCTGGACATAATTTGAGAAGGGAAATAGAATAAGGAGTGACTTTTCAGCCTTGAGTACAGAGTGGCCTTGGAGATGATTTAATTAATTCATTCTTCTGACCCATATCCAAGAAGAAAGCCAAATGAGCAGTTGTTAAATGCAGAGTAGCATCAGGAAGGATTATTCTGATGGACAGCTAATCTCTTCCCAGGAGAGAGATAGCACAGTCCCAACTAGCCATCGCTTTAATGATTAAACCAGTGAGTTAAGGGAACAAAACCTAGGAAATATTGGAAGTGGTGATGCTTCTACCTTAACTCCTGATGGTTACCTCCATGTGAAAGGAGATCCTTGGTATAATTCTTTTGAGTTCTTGCTATCTACTTATTCACTCTACCCAAGAGGAGATGGAATACCCTGTTTGGTGAGATTGGAAGGAAAAAGTGGGCATTTGTGGTCAGCACATTACCTTTTTTTAAGGAGCCAGCAGATTGTAGATAATATATATTTTGTGGATCTTTAGGAATGGCTTCATCTAAGGGGTGGGATCCTGATCCCATCCAGCACTGGACATTTTCATCCTAAGATTCAATAATAGGAAGTCCATTTTCCTATAGATAAAATAAGCACTGCTTAGTATCTGCATTAACATTTCACAGTGTTTATTTTGTTTTTCATATACTTCCTTCCTTTGTCTTATTTTTGAAGTTGTCTAGTACTCAGGCAAGAAAAAGGAGAACAAGTAATTGCATCCTTAACAAATAACGCAGCAACAAACTATTGGCATGATGGATGGATGGATGGGTGGATGGATGGATGCATGCATGCATTGGTGGTGGGAGGGAGGGAGAGACAGAGACAGAATGAGAGAGAGAGAAAGAACATTTTAAAAAGGATAACTCAGAATCTGAATCTTGCTGATTTGTACTACAGAATTCCAGAAAGCCTCAGGAACTCTGAAACTCACCTTGGATAGATCTAAAAGTGAGGGTGTATTGGGGCTTGAGACAGTAGAATTGGTTGAATATTTGTATAAACATTTCATCTGGGTGGTGGCTCCATTCTCAAACCATTGGAAAATGAAAGTTGAGAATGAGAGAGAACCAGATTTATGGGCACCAAACATGTGAGACCAGAAATAACATGCAGAAAACAAGAGGGATTAAATGAGTCTCTTTATTAGATGATAAATGCCCCATACTCCTATCTCCTACTTAGATTCAAGAAGATTCTGGTAGCTGAGCTTCCTCCCAAGTGAAAAATTGGGTGTTTTCCTCTATGGGGAATCTGATCCGGTGTAGAAAACAGTAATAATAAATCTGTCAGGTGGGGATTACCCAGTTAAATGGCTCGTCCAGACCATCCTGCAATAAAGCCAAGCAGTGAAAAAATCTGCTTCCAAGTAAGTTTCTGATATTTTATTCTTAAATAGGAGCAGACAGTTAAGAACTTAGATATTTAGAACAAAGACATAACATGAAAACACAGAGAAATCAAACAAAAAGCAGAAAAAAGGAAATAGGGAAAAATAATGAGAGTAGGCAAAAATACAGAGGGAGAGAGAGAGAGATAAGAAAATATAAATTATTTCTATGATTAACATTAATATTAAATCACTTCCATAAAAAAGAACTGAAATTACAAACCAGGATATTCAGAAAATAGTATAAAGCAACTCTCTGTTCCTCCCCCAGATCTTGGAAATCAAAAATATAATAGCAGAAATGAAAATGCAAATAGAAATTTTGGAAAATAAAGTTGTGGAAATCTATTAGAAAGTAGAACAATAACAAAATTAAAAGATAGGTGATAGGAAAGGTGAGATAATAAAGTTAAGGCATTAGCTGCCAAGTGTAAATATCCAAATATAGGAAGTTTCTGTTGGTGAGACCAGAAAACACAGAGGGTAGGAAATTATCATTGATAATTCAAGAGAAAATGCTGAAAACCAAAAGTAACAATTTGCTGATAAAAACTACCAAGTGCCCTAGCTCATGACAGTAGAACAGATTCATACTGACACACTGTTGTAAAATTTTAAAAACAATAGAATAAGAAGATTATCAAAGTTTTATTACTACATTATATAGGAATAAAGTCAAATCAAATTTTTCTACAGCACTAGATACCTGACTATAATGAACATCGCTTTCAAATTTAAAGGAAAAAACATAATTCTACCTAAAATTCTATCCTCACTCAGGCTATTAGTCAATGTACAAAGTCTCAAACAATTTAATTCCTGCGTGCCCTTTCCCAGGAAGCAGTAGGAGTAAACATGGAAGAGGGGGCATGTGGGTGACTCAGGACGTAGGGGCTGTAACACAGAAGACAGGAGAGAGAACTGTTCATGATGATGAAGAGAGCTGCCAAGTTCACAGCTGTGCAGTTGGCCTAGAGGAAAACCAGTCCACACTGGACTCCACGGTCTCAGGATTGAGGTCTCCAAGGAGAAGATGAGCTTGATGTAAGAATTATTGTGTAGGATACATTCAGACAAGTGATAGAACCCTAAATCTCATCTGAAAACACCCAGGAAAAATATTTTGAATTGTCATCCTAATTTTTTTTTGACCTCCCCTAATCAAGTACTTTCTGTTTAATGCTTTGGATTTTCTACCATCCTTGTCGGAACCCAGTGAACAGAATTTTTCCTACCCCTTCCTCTCTTCCTTAACTCTGCATCAGAAGCTCTCTGTGCTGACTGCTTTTTGCTATATGACAGTGAATTAGTCAGAAAAATAAGATAAAAATAAAATAAGATAGCCCTGCTACCAGCTAGCCAGCTAACAGGGTGCTAGAATCAATACTGTACTAGCATAATTAATGTTAATACTAGGAACCTCTAGAGACCCTGTACAGAGGGAATTGACTACTGGTATTTTAAAGCTTCCCAGTATTGTGGTGATGGGGGAAAATATAGCAAGGGTTTTGAGTATCCCAAATTTCAGAATAGAAGTGATTACCTGCCATACTGTGTGCAGGTGGAGAGCTGTTCTTGTGGGAGCTATGCCAGACTTTGAGAGGGATCCCTGTTAGTGCCCAGGATGGCTTCATGGCCATTTGTCCCATGTTGCAGTGGAATCACACAGCTACAGATGTGAATATCACAGGAAAAGAACACATTTATTTGTATGCCCTCAAGCACTATAAATGAGACATTAGGAGACACTTTCTCTGTTGCATCCAGGGAGACAGGCTCACTGGGTTGATTTTATGTCCTCCTCTGTCCTTCCTCTGACAGATGCCCCAGAACTGTTTATAAAGTTTTCATAAAGAATTATTCATCATACTTTATTATTTTCATATAACCTAAGGCTTGGTTATTGAATCTTTTCGGGCTTGGTTATTGAATCTTTTCTTTACTCCCCATATTTCTTAGAACACAGTGGCCATTTTTTAATATGTGGGTATGGTTGCCATGTGCTCTTAGAGACAGAAAGCATGTTTGGATCTCCTGTTTTTCTTGATGTGAAACCCAGCCTCAGCAGTCCCTGGGTTTTGCTCCTTGAGGACTCCTGTTTTATCTTGCCATCTCAGCATGAATATATACAATCAGCATTTTTACCATCTTTGTATCAAATATACAGCCTCAAGGAGGGAGAGATGACCCACTCACACATCTTTCTCTTGAAAGAGACTATCTGTTTTTGAGGTGAAAAATCAAGGATTAGTCACCAAAGGAATTTGGCTGTCTATCTGTAAAACCTTTGTCACAGAGCTGGAAGTGTAACGCCCAAAGAAACTTCTCTTGATTCTTGGAGGTCAGGATTGCCAAGGAACAAAGCATTTTCATCTCCCTTTCGCCCCTGTTCCAGGAATGGGATACATCATTTGGCACAAACACTGTGTGTTTTTATGTGAAGTAAAGGAAAGGGCTAAGTTAATGTAAGTAATTCCTTGTTCAGGTAGATGCGGAAGGTGCAGCATTTTTCCTTGTTAGTGTTTTCTACTTGCTACAGGTTCACTTGGCAGTTCTCCGATCCCTGCTATCCCTCCTCACCTGTCACATGTTTCAGAGTTAAGATAAAACCTCGGCTCCTTTCCTAAGTGTCACTGATGAATGTGGGATGAAAAAGAAGGAGGTGGAGGTCTCACATGGTTGTCCTTTACTTCCCCAAATTCAGACTCCACAGTCTATTCATAAAGTTGTGAAAAGTCCAGAATTTCCCCAGTGTGTCCTGCTTTGCATGTTTCTCCTCTCCCTTTATTTCTCCTGACTCCTTCCCATGAATGCTCATCGTAGATACCTTCAGAAAATAAATCCCTTTATTTTGAAAAGTAACACGATACTTGGAGGAACAAAAACCGGGTGGGGGGTCAACATGGAGAAGTCACATCTTTTGTCCCTGTTCCATTTGCTTGTTGGAACTCTTGCTCTGTGGAGGCAAGGCCTGCCCTGTTTTCAGAGGGTGTAACAGGGTGCTGGGGAATAGTTTATCACCAGCCCAAAGATTCCATGTGACTTTTGGTGAGTCATAGGTTTCTTTACTAAATCTTTGTACTTTCAAAAAGAAAACATGTGAATAATGTATCCCCACATTCAAACAAGTTCATCAAAATAGACCCCAGTTTATAGTAATTTTATAGTTGACTGCTATATCACAATATAAGAAATACTCTCAGAATGCAAAATACCTAAAGAGAGGAAGTATTGGAATTTCCAGGAAAGTAGTGAAGACTCTTCTCAGAACAAAATACAAATGTATATAATATTACTCTAAATTTAATTTCAAGAGGTTCACAGACTTCTGTCATTGATCTGTAGAGCATCTACCCCTTGACTGAAGGTAGAACTGGGGTGAATCAGGATCCTTTCGTGAGATACAGATTTCATCTCTTCCCTCCTTCTGGTGTCTTCTCCCCTCCTCTACCTCATACCCCTGCAAACCCAGTGTTTCAGAAACTGGGAAATCTTGCTCCCTTCAAAGTCAGACCTGAGTGGGTAATGAGAAAAGATGAGTAAGTTTCAGTAGCATTGCAGTTACGTAAAGGAATGTTCCCCCCCGACCCCTGCTGTGTTGTGTGTTGAATGAACAGCAGACACGGCTGAGGAGTGAACCATCAAACCAGCAGGGAATAAGGATGCCATCTTTACTTTTCAGGCACCAAATCAGAAGGGACAAATTCATCTAGTCTGCTTTGAGAAAAAAAACAGGCACCTATAAACAACTGCCTTGACGTTAATTCACAGCAGTCAGACTGACTAAATTCCAAGGTAAAAGGAAAGGATGAGCTCCAGCTCCTACAGTGTTCTTTCCCTAAGCAGGTCTCCTCCTGTCCTCACGGGAGACCAAACAGCCTTTCCCCCTCTTTGCTACTTATCACATGGTGCTCAGTTACATTGGTAGAACCGTGAGTTGCCATCGTGTGAATATGTTATTTTTACCGTAAGATTAGTGTGTGTTGTGCTCTAGCTCTCTTCTCACTTGCCTGAGGTTTTAAAACAGCAGTGAGGCCACTGAAAATCTTAATCTGCTAATCCACTGCATCTGAAAACCCCTGCCGTTTTTTGTGAATCATTTTCCGAACTCTTTTTCCCTTTCCTTGGCCCAGCGAAGTGTTTCAGGGAAAAAAAATTGAATTAGTTTTAGCTACTTATTAACTCACTTTTATGTGCCTTTCTCTGTCTCGCCAGTCCCACACGTATCTAATGGATGTTGCTGTGTGCCCGGCACTGCTCAGATGCAGGCTGTACAGCGTGGAGAACAAGGAATCTCCTGCCAGAGCTAGAGACTATGGGAGATTAAAGACAATAAAACAATAAACTTTATAATAAGCAAGATACGGTGATGACCTTTAAGGGGATGGGGCGGTGGTTCGGCTGTGTTTGCTTGGGTGGTTAGAAGAACATTTCACTGAGGCTGGAATGAGAAGGAGGAGAAGCCATGAGAATATTTGTAGGGAGATCACCGCAGACAGAGAAGGCTTTTTCCATCTTGGCACTATTGACATTTGGGGGCAGATAATAATTTGTTATGGGGGCTATTCTGTAATTGCAGGATGTTTATCAGCATCCTGGCCTCTACCCAGGAGATGCTGTTAGTCCCCTACTCCAGCTGTTATAACCCGAATGTCTCCACACATTGCCAAATGTCCCACTGGAGGCATAAAATCGCTCCCAGGTGAGAACCACTGGGAAAGAAGCAATATAAAGTGCAGAGGTGATAAACAGAAACAAGGTAAAGAGGCATATAAAAAGGTAGCATTTCTGGAAGGTAAGAACGGGAAGAGAAAGGTCTGGTTTTAGGCAGGGACCAGATCACATTAGAGCCTTGCAGACTGTGATCAGAACCTAGGATTTCATCTTAGGTACAGGTAGAAGACATTAGAGGATCAAATAAGGTAAATTCTCATATGATCTACATTTTAACATCACTCTGGCTGCTATGGGTAACTCTGCCAATGTCTTACTTTACTAACTTATTTGAATTAGTAGATGGGCTACCCGAGTTCAAAGCTAAAACTTATTTTAGATTTTTGGTAATAACTTTTCCGTTCATTTTGTAGATTTAGATTTGCTAGGTGAGCACTCTAGAGGCTTTTCACTGAAGATACTACATAATTAATCTGGATAAGCATCAAGATGTGCTCTCTTGGCCATGCAGAAACTTACATAGCCATGATTAGATGTTAACACACCTTTTCATTTAATTATCACTCTAGATTAAATAAAAATGGGGGGGAACCTGAATATAGCCATTTACCAACTACTAAATTACTGTGTACTGTTAAAAAAAAGTAGAATTTCCATCACTGATGTGATGCTCATACAATTGGGCTCTTTGTTTCTCAGTTTCAGTTGAGTCAACTGGACCCAGTAGATGTGAAATTTGAAAGTAATGTGCCATACTGCCAAGTAGACATTTCTCAGGAGATGTCATGGCGTAGAGAGAACGCTCCAATTCACGAGGGCGATAGAAACAGGTTGAGAGGTGAGAGGCTGACCTGTGGGTATGTGAGGAGTTGCCACCCGTGCCCATACATCTATCCTACTAAGAATGTCCTCAAACTGAGTGGCAGGCAGCCTCAAGAAACCACTCTGCAGTTAGGGTGCTCAGTAGATAAAGTGTCTGACCCAAGTCTTGCTTATCTTAGGGAGAGAGACAGTAGTTACTGGCCTGAAGCATTGAGCGAGAAAGGGAAAGAAAGAGTGATGTAGAATGTCAGTGCAAACTGCACTCTCACCGGAGACTAAAGGCAGCATCTTAAAGAATGCATGAATTCTTCCCATGAATTTTCCCAAGCTCCAGAGTTGAAGGAGTGAGCTGACATGGAGTCTTTTCAGACCTCACCCTCTTAAAATGCCTGGAATAGCAGTGGGGATTTCAACAGGGAGAGTTGTGTGTGGAGTGAATCCAGGGGAGCGCAGAGGCTAAGTTGGGAGCAGTTGCCTGATAAGGAAGGTGTACCCAGCCCCACTGGAGCAGCCCTGTGGAGGGGCGGGGCCGTCCGGAGGACCAGGGAAAGTACCCAAGAAAGAGAGGTTTCAATATCTGGCAGGCTCAGCAGCTCTGCTCAGTTAGTCGCTCTCCTCGTCAAGAAAGGTGTATGCTTTCCCCTCTTAATTCAATCCAAAATGAATATAAAGGCCTGATTTGCAAGAAGGAGATGGTAGAACAGGCTAAGAATGAGTCCAGGGGGTGGTACCATTTGAGTTGGCCAGGTTCAGTGTTCTCATAAAACAGAGGACCAGGCTTTCCTATTAGTAAATACAGACTGTGCGTTGTGACTTAGAGTATGTTAATTCATTTAAAAAAGATAGCAGAAAACAAAAATATATTTAATTTGATTACATCCTACTCATCATACTTATTCAGCATCCCAGTTATAAAGTCATCCAGCTGTTACAGATTGCTCTTTATTCTAGAGTGTACCAACAGGATTGAGGAAAGACATCACTTTTGCTAACCTGGAGCTCTCTTCATTCAGTGATGCCAGGTTTTTTCTGGAGATAGCTAGGATCAAGTTAAGATTTTTTTCTTACACTTTAGAGCATGCATTTATTTATTCATTATTTAACAGGTATGTGTTGAGTGCCTGATAGTTGCTGGGTACTGTTTTCAGTAGTCTTGGCTTGAGATGTTAGGCACTGACCTCACCATGGACGCTAGCACTGAGGGAAACAGCAGACCTGTGGGCTCAGGAGACCATGTTTCAGGGCCGTGGAGTGCTCAGGAGATACTCAAGTAAACAGTGGTGCCCAGCTGCACCATCCAGGGGACACAGTGGAGAATTGTGCTAAATTGGTGGTTCCCCGGGGATGTGTCCCATTTTTCACACCCTCCTTCCAGTCTTCGGTTCTCTCTCTAAAAAATGAGACCTGTCTACTTTCTAACTTAATCTGCAATAAAATAAAGTATTAGGAGAGGTATTAGTCAAGACACATTTTGGAAGGAAGCCACAGACAATAGCAGATGTCACAGAACAATGTGGGTTGAATTATGTCTCTCGAAGAAATACGTTGAAGTCCTAACTCCGCCCCCCTTGCCCCAATCGTACCTGTGACCGTGACCTTATTTAGAAATAGTCTTTGCAGATATAATCAAGTTAAGATGGACCACACTGGGTTAGGGTGGGCCCTAATCCAACAAAGGGGTTCATATAAGCAGAGGAGATGGGGGTGCACGGATCGAGACATACAGACACACAGAGGGGAGTGCCAGGGGAAGATGGAGCTGGAAATTAGAGTGATGAAACTATGTACCCAGGGCTACCGAGCATTGCTGGCAGCCATGAGAAGCATGGGGCAGTTTTCTACCTAAGATCTTCAGAGGGACTGGTCCTCCTGGAACTTGATTTTCAGATTTGTAGCTTCCATAACTGTGAGAAAAGATATTTCTGTTGTTTTAACACACCCAGTTTGTAGTAATTGTTAGAGCAACCTAGGAAACTAACACAGATGGTAAAGCAGCAAAAAAAAAAAAAGGAGAATGAGTATGGGCTCTACTGACTTCCCTTTGAACATACTGAGATCAAACATGTTACAAGATAACTTTGTTTTATAAGATCTAATAATATGTTCTATAAGTCACAGGTCAGACAGATCAAGTCACAGTTTAGTAAGCAGGAGGAAGTGCTCAGAAGAGAACACAGGAGCAATAACACCCTAACTGTGTATGTTTTTTATGCATATTAAAGTGTCTGTAAACTGGTAGATGCTCTAAAAACAAAAAACAAAACAGCATGGTTGCTCTTAGGCTTTCATTTCTCTCTGTGATAAAAAAGTAACTAGCTCTTTATATGTAATTTATTTTGTATTGAGAAATATTTTTATTCTTTGGTTTCTGGGTCCCTGTGAAGTTCCTTTATGATAGAATAGATTCTTACATTATCTGAATTTTTATTATGATGAGTATATATTACTTTTATAATCAAGAAATAAAGATAATTTCTAATTCAAAAATAAAAGGTTATGATCTACTAGGGTATACAGACTAGTTTTTCCTTGTTTCTCTTTGTAAAGTGTCCAAAATAAATGTTAACCAATAAGGTACTTAATTTCTCTTAATGGCTAAGAAGGTAGCAGGAATGAAAGAAAGATCACAAGGCATACAAAATAATTTTTCCGTAGAAAGGTTATTTTAAGTGTTTTTGTTTATATGATATATTCAAATTTCTGAGCATGTAGAAAAAGGAAAAATATGAACAAGACTGGATATACACAGAAAATATTGAAATGAGTAAATGTTAGGTGAGTGATACTTTTTTTTTTAAGATTGTGAAAAAAGGTAAAATTTATTTTGCGAAGTCAACATTTAGCATATTATATTCACAAAAACTAAATAAATTCAGTTTATAGCTTTGAGTTTTCTCAAGCCAGAACAGAAGAGGAAGGTCATTTCTTTTTAGGTGTTTTGTCTACAATTAAAATAAACTCTTACCAGATTGTTATAGCCAGGTTTTTATAGGTGTCATAACCTGAACCAAAGAGACTTGGAAAGGAGCAAGCCATCTGAGAGGACTATTTGGTAGTTGAATATTGGTATGAATCTGTTTGTTGTCTTCTGCAGAGCCAGCACTGGGGAGCACCTGCTCCCTCCACCCCTCCGGTGGTTTCCATGGGTTTTCCTGGCACTGCTTCTCTTCCTGCCACACTGCCCCTGCCATCTTTTTCAGTAGATACGCCTACTGTTTTTCCCCTTAAAATACCTCAGTGATCTGCGTACATCCCTCTTTAAATTTCCAGAGCCCGATTCAGGACATTACACTGTTCACTCAGTGCTTCCAGGTGCGGTAGTGATCTGTGTGTTCATTAACTGGATGGAAGGGGTCCATTCACAATGTGTATGCATATCAAATCATTGTGACTTGCTCTGTAAGTATCTTACCCTTGTATTTGTCAGTTATACCTTGACAGAACTGGGGGTGGGGGAAGAAATCGCTTAGCATTTCAGAAGTATTCAGTGTCTCTGAATGTTTCTAGATTGTTGGAAAGGAGGACCCAACGGGAGAAGGCAATGCAAGTAAAGGCAGGAAGGTGCTACCATTGCCCAGAACCCCTGAGGGGGACACCTGGGCTAGCATAGCACACAGCCAGGAGCCAGGAGCCTGTGGGCCCTCCAGTGCTGCTGCGCTCACTGCTGACATCGCAGCACCTGCCAGAGCCAGAAGCACATCAAAATGACTTCTTTCTCTTGATTTCCAGTCGGCTGCCAAAGCCTCCCTTTGGCAGAATTTAATCAAAACCCAGATAGCAAAGGAGTCCAGGAAAAATAGTTTGGAAGCTTACAGTCCTTGGCAGAGGAGAGGAGAAAATAAGGCATGTGTGGGGCTGAGAGCCAGGAGGGAACTAACCCATGCACCCCAGAACAGACCACAGTAGAAAAGGTGGGGCAAATGGTTCTACTCCATTTAGGCCACTGTGTAGCTTGGGTAGCCTGACTGCTCCTGTGAATAGGCCAGTGGTTCCCAAAAAGTTACTGTGCTTTGAATCACCTGGGATCTTTAAAAAAAGAGTACCCAAGCCTGGTTTCCACCCCCTAGATGTTCTGATTTAGTTGATAAGGGGTGTTAAGCTGAGCATCAAGATTTGTGAAACCTGTCAAGTGATTCTCAGGTCCAGTACGTTTGGGGCTGGTGCCGCAGGTGACAGTGGCAACCGGAGTGTCTGGAGGGCAGGGCACAGCAGCAGCAATGCATCTGTGAAAAATGTGAAGTTTCCACCTGGGAGTTGAGAAACTTTGCAGGGGTACTGTTGTCATACATAAGGAGGAGAGAAACCTCAGCAGGGTCAAGACGCCTTGAAAGAAAGACAGTGCCAATATATGAAAATCAGGCTCATAATTCAAATAGGTTATACGATTATTACCATTACCATGGACTTCTTTAGAGTGTCAAACATTCAAGGCAGTGTTTTTCTTTTTCCTTTTTTTATTATTAAGTTCAGTTAGCCAACATATAGTCCATCATTAGTTTTTGATTGTTTGCTTTTTGTTTTTTATTATGATGTTCAACTAGCCAACATATAGTACATCATTAGTTTTTGATGTAGTGTTCATTGATTTCATCAGCTGTGTGTAACACCCAGTGCTCATCACCACATGTGCCCTCCTTAATACCCATCATCCAGTCATCCCCTCCACCCACCCTCCTCCCTTCTGTAGCCCTCAGTTTGTTTCCTGGAGTCCAGAGTCTCTCATGGTTTGTCTCCCTCTCCGATTTCTTCCCATTCAGTTTTCCCTTCCTTCCTCTGTGGTCCTCCGATCCATTCAGTATGTTCCACATGTGAGTGAAACCATATGATAATTGTCTTTCTCTGCTTGACTTACTTCACTTAGCATAATCCCCTCCAGTTCCATCCATGTTGATGCAAATGGTGGGTATTCATCCTTTCTCATGGCTGAGTATATTCCATTGCATTATATGAACCACATCTTCTTTATCCATTCCTCTGTTGAAGAACATCTCAGCTCCTTCCACAGTTTGGCCAGTGTGGACATTGCTGCTATAAACATTGGGGTGCAGGTGCCCCTTCTTTTCACTACATCTGTATCTTTGGGGTAAATACCCAGTAGTGCAATTGCTGGCTCATAGGGTAGCTCTATTTTTAACGTCTTGAGGAACCTCCATGTTGTTTTCCAGAGTGGCTGTACCAGCTTGCAATCCCACCAACAGTGTCAGAGGGTTCACCTTTCTTCACATCTTCACCAACATTTGTTGTTCCCTGTCTTATTAATTTTGGCCATTCTGACTGGTGTAAGGTGGTATCTCAGAACTTCTCAAACTCAGCACCCAAAAAAACAAATAGTCCAGTCAAGATATGGGCAGAAGACATGAACAGACACTTCTCCAAGGAAGACATACAAATGGCCAACAGACACATGAAAAAATGCTCCACATCACTTGCCATTAAGGTAGTGTTTTTTATGTAGAGATTAGGCTCATATATTTATAATATGGTTAGTATTACATTTGGCAAATTTACATAGCATCTTCAGGAAAATATCTCTTATACTTTTGAAGAGCATCCTAAATGAAAACAAAACACACCAAAAAAATGTTGCAGAGTAAGGTAGAATGATCATTGAACTTTGGGACAGACCAAAACACTGAATTATAGTCTATGATTTGCCTTTATCTAATTATGTATTCCAGAGTAAGAGATTAAACCCTCTGGACCTCTAAAAAAAATCAGTAGATGAGGTATGAGAACCCTTCCAGCCCAAATATTCTGGATTGTTCTCTCATTTATAGTATCTCTTTATCATAAGATACTTTGAGTAGTTTTTGTACTTTTAACTTACCCTTCTAACGCCCTCTCTAGGAAGGAATTGTTCCCGTATATGTGGATGGCTCAGAATTCCAATAGTCCGCTTCTGAATTAGTTCATCTAAAATTACACGGTGACTACATAACTGGCTATAGGAGTTCCTCCATACTGTACATGTCCTCTGGGGCAAGAGAAGAAAGACAAGAGTTGTTCAGCATAGGACAGAGAACTCAGGCTCTCTAGTCGTGCACACAAATGTTTGGCCTCTTCAGACCACTTGTAGGGTGTTCTGTGATACACTTACCATCAATTTTAGGTATAATTAAAAAAATAAGTTTTAGTACAATATTATTAATTTATAATGTAAATACAAGTGTTTTTTTTTTTTTAATAGTTATAACTTTTTCCCAAGAGTGAACAGCAAAATAACTATCTTCTGTTTTGGTGATGGAGAATTTGAGCATTGAATCAGGTTCTACTTGCATTTCTTATTCATTTCTTACACTGAGTGAAAAAAGTCTAAAGTTACAATCACAGATCACTGGGAAAGGCAGCCAGAATAAGATGGCTCTGTCAGATAGTTCTGGATAGTTGGATTCACATGGACTCAGCTTCTCCTTCCAGTGCTCCTCCTTGGATGTTTCAGTCAAAAGCTGTTAGGTTACTAGTTCAGTTCAAAAGATAATGAATGGCAGATGGATTCCCAATCCACCCTTTGGATGGATTCAATGCTCAAGAGGGTTCCTGATGTTTTTAGTATCATTTGGATGTGATTTTTAAAATACACTTAACAATTTTTCATCAATTTTTTTCTTTAGTCAGTTAAAAAATAGATAAAGGGTTAGGAAAAAATAAAATTTTCAGCAATCTAATTATTTATTATCTGTGATAGCTAATTTTATTTGTCAACTTGACTGGACCCAAAGAACGTGTATTATTTCTTGCTGTATCTGTAAGGATGTTTCTGGATGAGTGGACTTAGTAGACTGCCCTCCCCAGTGTGGTGGTCCTCATCCAATTCATTGACTGACAGCCTGAAGAGAACAAAAGGCAAAGGAAGGAGAAATTTGCCCCTTTCTCCTGCCTTGCTGGTTGAGCTGGGACACCTCATCTCTTTTCCTGTGCCCAGACTGGGGTTTGCACTTTTGCTTTCCCTGGATCTCAGGGCTTTGGACTTGGACCGAAATACACCACGGGCTTTCCAGCCTCTCTAGCTTGCAGACTCGCTTGAATTTCTTACTCTATTGACCTTGAGTTTATAGGAGGAGAGAATGAAGATAAAGTGAAGGAGCATGGGTAAAGAATGTGGTCTATTTCTTGGGTGTTATTCATCCTGGCCTCAGCCAGAGAGAATTGTCTTTTGATTAGTGAGTATTCAGAGCTGAGTGGTGGTTGGCTTTGTATTTGCTGAACACTAAAAGTAGATAAAATAAGGAAAATGAGTAGATTGTCATAGTCTACATGCTTCAAATCTTTTTTTTTTTAAGGTTTTTATTTGAGAGAGAGTGAGTGAGCGTGTGTACAAACTGGCAGGGAGGGGCAGAGGGAAGGGAGAAGGAGACTCCCCGCTGAGCAGGGAGCCCAATGCGGGACTCAATCCCAGGACCCTGGGATCATGACCTGAGCCAAAGGCAGACGCTTCACCAGCTGAGCCACCCAGGCGCCCCTACATGCTTCAGATTTTCCAAAATGCCTCTTGAGGGAAATAATCCCATAATTCCCTAACCCTACTAAGCTTTTTCTTCAGTCATTTGATACTTGTTTGTATTTTGGTTCCTCAGATCTAGCTAGTTTTGCTGAAAATGCTTCTAGGAGGGGAAATGCAGAACAGTCCAAGGCATACTGATTTTTTGTTTTTAAAAAAGGAAAGGGAGAATTTTTTCCCTTAAATTATGTATAGGTAACTTTTAATATGATGATTATTTGTAGTTTCTTTTCATAATCCTAGATTCAGTTTAGTATTCCTCAGCTCTTTGATTCCTGATTATCAGCATGCATTAGAGAATTATATTGAAGACACATTGTTTCAGATGTGCTTGAAGACCATGTTTACGTATGTGTCTGTCTTTTCCATTTCTAAGTCCTTGAAACACTTCTTTTATTCTTTCTTTATTAAAAGTATCTGGGTTAACGTCTAAAAGTATCTTTAACAACATAGAAAACACATCAAGAAATAAATCCCACAATGAAGAATAGAGAAAACATCAATACAGGTGTTTCATTCTTGTTATTTTACTTTCAATATGATAATTTTTCTCACACAATGAATGCTGACTCTTATGAAGGACCCTGGCTGAGAGCAAGGGTTAGGGGTGGTGAAAATGAGAAGGTTTGTGTGTGTCTGGGTTTTTCTTGGAGAAGAGAATTTACAGGTACAACAGTTTTTTGTCCATACAGTAATGTTTTTTCTTGACCTAGTGTGCATGCAGGGTCTCCTGGGGCAGAACCTCCATTTTACGTAGAAAGCTGTTTACCTAGTTTCAGCTTCTAGGAAAATTCCTTATTGAGTCACTCACTGATCCAGCTGTTCCATAGTCCTTAAATTAATCAACCTGCTAACCACCTGACAGGGCTGTCTTAATCCCATTTCTAGCTGCCTTTGGAATTGTAAAACTTTAGAAGTCTTGCTAAGTAAACTCATTTATTTGGTGGTCCTTTTTTTTAAGCCTGTCATGAATTGCAGATTTCATAAACAATCTGTTTTATGCTGTCAAGAAATTTCTCTATGTTCTGATAATTTAACCACATCTTTTTTTGTTTTTTGTGGTGGTACAACAGATTTAGTGGTGCACAGTTGTTTTTACAGTTTTTTTACATTTCAGGAAGATTTAAAGAAGGAGGAGAGGCAGTCATAGATGTTAGTCAACCATCCTGAAGAAGAATCTCTAATAGGAATTTGGAAAATGGAAACCAAACATTTAAAATCCCACTGACTAATAGAACAAATGTTTTCCCTTAGTAAATTGTGTGTGTTTTTTTTCAAAAGATAAATACTAAGCTAAAATTTACTTAGGAGCAGATGGAATGTCTGTGGTGGAGACAAAACCCCACAAGAAGCAAGAAGTAATAGGATCCCGCATTTAGGGGAAAGAACTCAGCCTAGAGAAGTGGAAAACATTAATTCTTTGAGAATTGAAACAATAATTTTAGAGACGGTCATTTACTTTAGTGAAGACAAATGCATTATAAAGCTCATGCAGATTGGTTTCATCTTCTGAATTCAGTAAAAGCTTAATTGTTAATTAAAAGCTAAGGGGAGAAAAATGGAGAGGTTGGAAAGAAAAAATCTGAAATTATCCTTTTAGGGAATTTTTTTTTTTTTAAGATTTATTTATTTGAGAGAGGGAGAGAGCACATGGGAGGCACAGAGGGAGAGAATCCTCAGACTCCCAGCTGAGCAGGGAGCCTGCCCCAGGGCTCTATCCCAGGACCCTGAGATCATGATCTGAGCTGAAATCAAGAGTCAAGAGTCACTGAATGGAGCACTGGGTGTTATACACAAACAATGAATCATGGAACACTACATCAAAAACTAATGATGTAATGTATGGTGATTAACATAATATAATAAAAAAAAAAAGAGTGAACCTGCAAAACCCTAGGCCCCCCACTCTTGACTCCAATAAAGGCTGAACTCCAGGGAAAAAAAAAAAGAGTCAAGAGTCAGATGCTTAACAGACTGAGCCACTCAGATGCCCCAGGGAATGTTTTTTAAAAGCCAAATAAGGGGTACCTGGGTGGCTCGGTCGGTTAAGCTTCTGCCTTTAGCTCAGGTCATGATCGCATCAGGGTCCTGGGATCGAGCCCTTCACCAGTCCAGCTCCCTGCTCATGCCACTGTCTTTCTCTCTCTAATAAATAAATAAAATCTTAAAAATAGCCAAATAAGACTAGAATTTTGAAAACAGTAAAATAGTTGTAATAATGCCATGTGGTACAATCTGAGAGAGAAAAAGAAAGTAAATAGGAAGACTAACACAGCGGGTGCCCGGAAAGTTGAGGGAGGTAGGAAAATCCATGGTATAACATAGGAAACACTAGTAGGGGGGCACATAGTGTAAGGAAGCTGTCTAATCTGGCAACCAGAGGGCTAGTGGACTGGTTACAAGGAACTGGGGAAATAAGGTAAGCTGATAATATTAAAATAGGCAAATTCAAGTAATTAGTTAATGGAATGATTTGAAGTTGACAAGCTAATTTAAAATAGACTTTTTTTGGTCAACTTTGCAGCCATTTATAACAGGGAAAAAAATGAGAGTATCTTCTATGCTTTGAGGATATTTCTCTTTTTTTGCCTGAATTCTTTTCTTCTGCATTGTTTCTACCACCAAGAGCCCACTTACTGCTATGTAGAGCTCAACCATGGTTGAAGTCAGGTGTATATCTTTCTAGCTCCTTACTGTCCAGTGATGTAGTGGCCCTGTCGTTGCTGCTACTCTTCATTCCTGTGCATCCATCTCCAAGCCCATCACACTCGTCTTCATTACCACTGGAGAGAATCGCGATTAGCTGTCTCACCCTTACTTTCCCCATATTTCATATCTTAGTTGTCCCTTTCCTTTAGAGAGATGACAGTCCTCATTTTTCAGAAAACTTTGATGACTTCTTAGCACTTAAAGGATCAAATCCAGACTCCTCAAATGGGTACTTAAGTATTTGCTATTTTCTGTTTACCACCCTTGCACTCTACCCCCTGGCCCATGCCCCCAACCTTTCAACTCCACCATCTTTGTTTCACATGAAATGGCTATACCAGGCAGATTGCTTTCCTCCTTGCCACCGGGCACCCTCGGAGACCCTCACCTGCACTTTGGTCATAAAATACTCTTACCTCCACATAGGCAGTTGAAGCCCATTGTCCAAAATACATTTTCGCTCCTCTCAGTGACAATTGCCTGTCTACTGTGGCCTGTAGGGATAGCGTGCTTCTCTATGACTATCATTAATTTTGTTTTCTAAATGAATGGAGTGTGTGGTGTTAGTTTAACTCCTTATGAAACAAATCTTTGAAGTGCCTTTTTTCAACATAGGTTTGTCATTTAGGGGAAGAAGTTCCTTGAAAAAATCTTTCTGACTTCAGTTTTCCCCAGCATTCATGGAATGTACAACCTAGAGGAAACTGAAAATAGAGAACTTTAGGGCCAAAATAGGTTAAGTAATATTTTTTTTCATTCTCAGTTAAAGAAAGAATAGCATAAATAAATACATAACATGAAAGAATAACATGAATACATAGCGTAAATAAATTAAAAATTACTAATCTTCTAAAAAGATTAAACTGCATTTGCAAACTTCCCCTATTTGAAAAACACTCTTAAGACTCAGCTTCTGTGTTTTGGGTTATATCACTGGAGGATTCAGTAACATAGAGTCCTGCTTTTTGTTGAAGTTAGAGGAATAATATCATTTCATTTCTTTCACCCTGAAATTTCTATGTATGGATTTGATGTGATGCGTCAGTTGAAACTAGCTAATTCAAAAGAAGGAAAACACTGTTATCTTTATTTAATGAAAAATCATTTGTACTGTTTTTAAAAATAGTGCGATATATTATAAGGAAAACTGTGCAACATTCAGTGCTGTATGGAACTCAATTAATCTGTAAGCCATTAAGTAAATGAAATCTTACGATGTTTCCTTGCTTCTCTGAAGTATCAATACATTATAGCAGTCTGGCAAGGCTCTCAGCCATTACAAATAATAGAGTTAGAGTTGCCCACACACTCATCACTCTCAGGGAACATCCCTCTGCCTGAGTTTCCTATTACAGAAAGAAGACTATGCTCATGATTGAAAGGGAGGGAGAGAGAGAAAGAGAGAGAGAGAACTTTTACCTTTTCCTTCTGGAAAATCCTTTTCTGGGAATCTTTTTGCAACAACCTATTGGGTCTGCCTGTTCCCTCCAAAATTCACCATGGAAACCATTTGCTTTGTGTGAAAATAAAGAGTGGCACCTTTTACACTCCTCTAAAAGCCCTTCTGTAGTGTATTAGGGTTGAGAAGGTTGAGAAGAAGATCTTAGAGGTCAGTGACCTAGAGATGTTGAAGAGGCTTCTAGGAACCCCAGGGAAGTGTCTACAGTTGGCACACCATCATTCAGTTAGTAGGGATATACCCTTGCTTCCCAATTTCCTATTTCTCTTTTGTTTTTTAAAGGAAGTGTACCTTGTCAAATATGAAGAAGGAAAACTTGATCCCACAGACTAGAAAACTAAAAAAACACATTGTATATTTATTGAAAGTGTAAAATATGTATATTATCTGTATATCATCTTTCATTAAATTACTGATTTTATTTTTAGCATTTACCAAATTTGATAGAGAATTGGAACTGGTAAGAGTGAAGTGAAGAGAGACAAGAAGAGTTCTGGCCTCCAAAGCAGGGAAGACAATTGGCTGTGGGCGTCTGAAACAGCATGACCATAAATAAAGGGGGTTATTTTTATAATGTAGGGGATCCAGGGCTTTGTGTATGATAGTACAGAGAGGATTTATTATTAGCAATGGGAAAAACAGATTTCCAAATTTAGAGACCACTCAACATTCATGAACTTGGAAATTCAAGGCAAACTTGAAACCTCTTGTTGGCATCTGAGTTGATTTATCCTTGGCAAGAGACTATGTGTTTCTTTTGTTTCTTTTTTCAGAAGAATAAAATAGTTGCCTCAAACAAAACTTAAATTGGTGCTTTCTTCAAGTTGTTTTATATATATATCTGTATATATATCTATACAAAAATATACACATATAGTAGAAGCTATATATAGAGACATTGTAAAAAATACAGATAATAAAAATCATAAACAATAATAAAAATGCATACTTAATGTTAACACCTTAGTGTATACCCTTCTGGATCTCCCCTCCGTTCTCCTCCTCCTCTTCTTCCTCTCCATCCCTCCATCTCTGTCTCTCTTTGGGAGTTAGGTGAATAAGTTTCTCTCTCTTTCAAAGTTACATGAATAACACATACATAAATGTATCTTTTTTATTTTTTATTTTTTTTTATTTTATTTTATTTTTTTTTAAAGATTTTATTTATTTATTTGAGACAGAGAGAATGAGAGAGAGAGCACATGAGACGGGTGAGGGTCAGAGGGAGAAGCAGGCTCCCTGCCGAGCAGGGAGCCCGATGCGGGACTCGATCCCGGGACTCCAGGATCATGACCTGAGCCGAAAGGAGTCGCTTAACCAACTGAGCCACCCAGGCGCCCATAAATGTATCTTTTTTAACAAAATAAAATCACACCATCTATTTCTATAGCCTGCTTTTTTAGTCAATAACTTTCATCTTTTTTTAAATTACAATGTTATATCCTTTGGTAGTCAAAAAGGAGGTCTTTTTTTTTTAAAGATTTTATTTATTTGAGAGAGAGAGAGAGAGAGCACGAGAGGGGTGTGAGGGACAGAGGGAGAAGCAGACTCCCTGCTGAGCCGGGAGCCTGATGCAGGACTCGATCCAGGGACTCCAAGATCATGACCTGAGCCGAAGTCAGCCGCTCAACCGACTGAGCCACCCAGGTGCCCCCAGAAAGGAGGTCTGGAAGCAAGAGAATAGATGAAGATATGGAGCAAGAGTAAACAATAACAATTTACATATTTAATTTGGTGAATGTATTTAACCTTAAATATGTATTTATAAACACAATGATAGAAGCAAAAAGAGAGAGTATTTGAAATCATGTGCATTTCATGATTAGTTCACTGCCTATATAGCTGATAAGAGTTTTTCTGATTAAGTAACTTGTTTTGAGTTTTACAAATGACTCTTATAAGATAGCTCCTAGAATTACATAATATTTATGTTTTTTAAAAGGAAGAAGGGGGGGTGCCTGGGTGATTCAGTTGGTTATGTATCTGCCTTCAGCTTGTGTCATGATCTCAAGGTCCTGGGATCAAGCCCTGCTTCTGGCTCCTTGCTCAGCGGAAAACCTGCTTCTCCTTCTCCCTCTGCTGTTTCCCCTGCTTGTGTTCTCTTGCTCTCTCACTCTCAAATAAATAAATAAAATCTTAAAAAAATTAAAAAGGAAAAAGGGGGAAAAGGTACTATTAGGTGCAGCAGAGACTATGATGTTTTTCAAAAGTATTGTGTAAGCAAAGAGCAGAAAAAATGGAGTTAGATTCTCAGGTGGTTTATCAAGAACAGTCATACTTAATATAATCTTAGAATGCTGTTCTCATTCTCAGTGGGTTACTGGGAGGATTAATTTGAGTTAACATATATAAATTATCACTGCAGCTAGAACAGAGAACTCTAGACCTATGATCTCTTTTTATGAATGGTCATTTGTTAGGGAAGCCGTTTTCTTTGAACTGAGTTGTCAAAATTCCTCTTTTCCCATTTGTTCTCATTTCCAAACCTGGAAACTTTGTATCTCCTTTCTGAAATAATGTGTTCAAGTAGGCTGATAAATTTTTCTTCCAAGATCTTCTGACATCTAGGAGAGAAACAGCTACCATGTTAGTCCCTGGTCTTCAACCATATGAAGAGACTCAGTCACATTGGAAGATGACTTTATGTAAGTCTGAGTAATCCATTTTCTTCCAGGGAAGGTCATATCAGGATTTTAATAAAGGTGTCAAAGAGAACAGAAAAGAGAATTATAAAAATGTCAACCTTTGGTAACAATGGAGAATGGAGCCAATCCTTGCAGGTGACTTTAATAGCCCTGCTCAATAATTACACAAAAAGAGCTGCAGAAGCATTCACTGAAAGAAAAATTATCTTAAATTTATTCTTTTCATTTCCTCTCTTCACTGAAGGAAATGAATAAAGATGAATATAAGGAATAATTAGAAGGAAAGATTTTCAGAATTTTTCATCAATTTCTCATTTCTGTGTTACCCAGAATGCCTTTCTCTTTCTTCCTATTATTTGTTTGGCAATTACCTGTGTTCACCACATTTTATCTTGAATTCACTTCATGAATGCAGATGCTTTCTTCTTCTTCTGCCTGAGAGTTTTCACAGGAGCCAGGATATTGGCATCCAAGACATCAGTGGTCCTCATTATAAACCTCGTCTTTGCCTCTACCTCCACAGGACATCAGATAGAACTGTTTCGGGGTAACTTTTATGAACAAGCATTCATCTACTATAGGGGAAATCTAAATTTATCCCTCCTTTCTTGGACTCGAACATCATTAATTTATACTTCACATTTATGAGTGTTTATGATTGTCAATAAACTGCCAGAAAATGAAGGGTGCTGTGGTAGCTGGGAATTCAAAGGTGGAATAGAGTATGCCTGGAAAAACTCAAGAGAAAATAGGAACCAGGTTCTCATTAAAAGGGCTTCTTCAAAACGTTTGGGGTGAATGCCATTTGGCCTGGTGATTTTTTTAATAAAATTTATCCAATAGATGAAGAACATTCTGTGAATTTTGCACTATTGGGTTGCTATCTGTTACCTCTCAAGTTCAAAAGACATTTTGACAACAGGATATTCAGTGCCCACAGAGTTACAGATTCCATTTGGCTCCGCTGATTTTAATCTTGTTTTTATCTCTGTGAATGCCTTTTAAAATATATACCTTTTATATTAACATACAGTAAAATTAGCAAGTGTGTGATACAGTTCTGTGACTTTTTACACATGTATAAATTTGCAAAGCTCCCACCACAATCAGGGTACAGAACCATTCCATCACTCTAACAGACTCCATTTTGCTATCTTTTTGTAGTCACACAGTCCCCCACCCCCAAACCTGGCAACTGCTGAGCTGATCTCTAGCTTTATCTTCACAAGAATGCTCTCCAAATAGAAGGTAACTTCTTGAGAATGGGTTGTTTTAGTCAGCAGAGTGCCACTGAGATTCTTCCAAGATGTTGCCATGTATCAACAGCACGTTTTTTTATTGCTGAGTAGTATTCCACTGTATGAATGCACCAGAATACTTTCATCCATTCACTCACTGAAGGTCATTTGGCTGCTGTAAACTTCGGGGTGCAGTTGTATGCATGTAGGTTTTCATTTCTCTAGTGTGAACACCTAAAAGTGAGATTGTTAGATCACATGGTAAGTGGGTGCTTATAAGAAATTGCCAATTTTTCATTCCCTCCAGGAATATTCTAGTTGTTCCTCTTTTCTACCAGCACTTGGTATTGTCAGTGTATCTTATTTTAGCCATTCTAATAAGTTGACAAAAGGATTGGTGGTTTTAATTTGTATTTCCCTTTTACAATTTTTAGAGGTTTCTCTGGGTGTTTTAATACATGTATTTTTTTTATTAAATATTTTATTTATTTATTTGACAGAGAGAGAGAGAGGGAGAGAGCATGAGCCAGGGGAAATGGCAGAGGGAGAGGGAGAAGGAGACTCCTCACTGAGCAGGGAGCCCGATGTGGGGCTCGATCTAGGAACCCTATGATCACGACCTGAGCTGAAGGCAGCCGCTTAATGACTGAGCCACCCACGTGCCCCAGTACATGTATTTTTTTAAAAAAGATTTATTTACTTAATTGAGAGATAGAGCACGTGTATGTACACGAGTGAGGGGAGGGGCTGAGGGAGAGAATCTCAAGCAGACTCGCTGCTGAGCATGGAGCCCGACACGGGGCTCAATCTCACAACGTTGAGATCATGGCCTGAGCCAAAACCAAGAACCGGATGCTCAACCGACTGAGCCCCCCAGGCGCTCCGGTACGCATATATAATTCTACTAATGTTTTTATCACTTCAAGTTGAACCTTATGACCATACAGATCTCTTTACCCTCCCTGCTTTATGCTGTGGTTGTTGATGCGTTACCTCCACACACATTGGGAACCTCACTAGACAGGGTTACACTTTTTGCTTTCAACTATCAAAACATATTTTATACAACTAAATAAAAGAATAGTCTATTATATTCACCCTGATTTTTACTCTTATTTTTTACTCTAGATTTCTGTTGCTGTTTCTTTATTCCTGATGCTGCAAGTTTCCTTTGGATATCCCTTGTCTTTTGTCTTAAGAATTGCTTTACAGTATTATTACAGTATGTTTGCTACCAACAGATCTGTTTTCCTTAATCCAAAAATATTTTATTTCATCTTCATTCCTGGAGGATATTTTGGCTGGCTTGGGAATTCTGCATTATATTTCTTTTTCATTTTAGAATTGTCATTGCTCATTTATCTAGCCCCATGATTTTTGAGGAGATATCCATAGTCATTTGAATCATCATTCCAGTACAAGTACACATTATTTTTCCCTGGGTACTTTTAAGACTTTTTCTCTTTACTTTTGGTTCTAAGCAGTTTAATTATGATATGTTTAGATATGGATTGTGGGGAGTTTATATTCTGTGAGATTTTCTGAATTTGTAGGTTACTTCTTTTGCCAAATTCGAGACGTTTTCAGTCTTTATTTTTTCAATTTTTTTTGTACTGCATTTTCCCTTCTCCTCAAGCACTGATAGCCTGAATGTTAGACATTATTATGCCTTCCCACATGTCTCTGAAGCTCTATTTAACTTTTTCCATTAATTTATACTTCATTGGTTGGATGATTTCTAACTGAACTGTCTTCAAATTCACTGACTCTTCAGTCTTCATTTTGCTATTGGCTCATCCATTGAGTTTTTGTTGTTTTTACTTTTGGTTATTATATCTTTCAGTTCTAAAGTTTCCATTTGGTTCTTCTTAACATAGAAAATGATACATCTGTGCCATCTCAGTGTTGACTTCTGATTGTTCTTTCTCATGTGAGTTGAAATTTTTCTTGTTCTTCATAGGCTAAGTACTTTGGGATTGTATCCTGGACATCTTCAATATTATGTTACGAGACTCTGGCTTAATTTTGATAGAGAATATGATATTTTAAGCGGGTAGTCATCCTGGGGCTCAGGCCCAGCATTGGGCTCAGGTTGCGAGTCTTAACCAACATTCTGTTGGCTGTGATTCCAATGTCAGTTCAAGTTTCAGATTCTTGGGATTTAAGCCATGTGTACACCACCCATTGAACAGTCTGGGACTTGAATGGTGGTCCATCCCATAGTTTGATTATCAAAGTCTATGTACTCTGTTTAGGGTTAGGTTCATACATACTTAGCTTAGGGATGAACCTAGGAGTTTATAAAGGACTTTAAGAGGTCACATTCCCATATTCATCCTGCTCTGTGGTCTCCTCAGGACTCCCTTTTAGGTACTCCATCAAGGAAGCCAGGCTTTATATACCCTCTTGTACTGTGTACTTTCTTGGACCATGCCTGTGTCTGGGGTCAAGGGTCAGGAGTATAGAGACACAGATAAGTAACAGGAGTTTTCTCCTGCCCCTTGTGACCACAGCTCCTTTGATAGGAAAGAAAGGTTTCTTTCTTTCAGAGTTTCAGACTTCTTTGGGTTTCCATTACCTCTGCTGCTGTTATATCATAAGATTATTTGGGGGCTAGGCTGTAAGAAAACAAAGGAAAAACAAATGAAAAGAAAAATGAGGAATTTCCTCTCTTGTATCTGAATGTTAGAAGACCCTTTCCTGACTCAACATAATAAAGGCCATATATGGTAAACCCATAGCTAACATCATATTCAGTGGGGAAAAACTGAGAGCTTTTCCCCTAAGGTCAGGACCAAGACAAGGATGTCTACCCTTACCACTTTTATTCTACATAGTACTGGAAGTCCTAGCCACAGCAATCAGACAACAAAAAGAAATAAAAGGCATCCAAATAGGTGAAGAAGAAGTAAAACTTTCACTATTTGCAAATGATACTAAATATAGAAAACTCAAAAACTCCACCAAAAAACTAATAGAACTGATAAATGAATCCAGTAAGGTCACATGATACAAAATAAATTTGCAGAAATCTGTTGCATTTCTATACACTAATAATGAAGCAGCAGAAACAGAAATTAAGAAAACAGTCCCATTTACAATTTCACCAAAAATAATAAAGTACCTAGGAATAAACCTAACCAAGGAGGTGAAGAACCTGTACTATGAAAACTATAAAACACTGATGAAAGAAATTGAAGAAAACACACAAAAAAAGGAAAGAAATCCCATGCTCATGGATAGGAAGAACAAATATTGTTTAAATGTCTATACTACCCAAAGCAATCTACAGATTTAATGCAATCCCTATCAAAATACCAACAGCATTTTTCACAGAACTAGAACAGAAAGTCCTAAAATTTGTATGGAACCACAAAAGACCTTGAATAGCCAAAGCAATCTTGAAAAGGAAAAACAAAGCTGAAAGTATCACAATTCCAGACTTCAAGTTGTAGTAGTAGTAATCAAAACAGTATGGTACTGGCACAAAAACAGACACATAGATCCATGGAACAGAATGGAAAACTCAGAAATAAGCCCACAATTACATGGACAGTTAATCTTTGACAAAGCAGGAAAGAATATTCAATGGGAAAAAGACAGTCTTTTCAACAAGTGGTGTTGGGAAAACTGATCAGCTACATGCAAAAGAATGAACCTGGATCACTTTCTTACACCATCCACAAAAATAAGCTCAAAATGGATTAAAAACCTAAGTGTGAGACCTGAAACCATAAAAATCCTAGAAGAGAGTACAGGCAGTAAGGTCTCTGACATCAGCCATAGCGACATTTTTCTAGATAGGTCTCCTGAGGCAAGAAAAACAAAAGCAAAAATAAAATACTGGGACTACATCAAAATGAAAATCTTCTGCACAGCAAAGGAAATAATCAATAAAACTAAAAGGCAGCCTACAGAATGGCAAAAGATATTTGCAAATGACATATCCAATAGAAGGTTAGTATCCAAAATATATAAAGAACTTATAACTGATGAAGGTCATCTTGACCCTATTACTTTATTTTTAAAAATATTTTATTATTTATTTTAGAGCGAGCACAAGCAATGGGAGGGGCAAAGAGAGAGGGAGAGAAGCATAAGCAGGCTCCACGCTGAGTGTGGACCCGAGGTGGGGCTTGATCGCAGGACCCTGAGATCATGACCTGAGCCAAAATCAGGAGCCGGACGCTTAACCAGTTGAGCTACCCACACGCCCAGACCCTATTACTTTAGATCTTTACCGAGGGTCAACCCATAGTGGCAAGTCTGTCCTTTATTTTCTCGTAGTGGTGCTTTATCTCCTCTTTGTTCCTCCAGAGCCAAGTGCACCCTCTGAGCAGGTCCTGTTTCACAGTTAACTTCCTTAAGAGTTACCGTATATATGACCTCTCTATAGAGAAACAAATGAGTCAGCCATGAAGGGAAAATACATGATCTTTACTGTTGACACCAAGATTCCATCCTCCCCAATTCAAGGGTGCCTGAAATTGAGGAAGGAGAACTACAAAAGGTGTAGATGGTTGTATTAATTAGGTATTGCTGCAGCAAACTGTCCTATGGTGAAGGCAGGAGTCCTAGGAGAAAGCAGAAGTGCACAAGATCCTATAAAGACTCATATCTCAGAAATGGTATAACATTGCTTCTACCACATTTCATTGGCCATAGTGAGTCACGACGCCTGCCCAGACTCAAAGGATAATTAGACTCCACCTCTTGCTGGGAGGATTGCAAGGGGTGTGGATACAGGGAAGGGAAGCATTGTGACCAGCGATACTAACTCAGAGAAAGAAGCTAATTTTAAAAATTATTTAAATAATTCTGTTTAAATATGTTTAAGTAAAATTATTTAGTAAATAATTTTAGAAGTTGTAGGTAACTGTGGCAAAAGTGTTGAAGATGTAACATGCTTTGAGGTCTGAAGACACTTTCCTTCCTTCCTTCCTTCCTTCCTTCCTTCCTTCCTTCCTTTCTTTCTTTCTTTCTTTCTTTCTTCCTTTCTTTCTTTCTTTCTTTCTTTCAAGATTTTATTTATTTATTTGACAGAGAGAGACAGCGAGAGAGGGAACACAAGCAGGGGGAGTGGGAGAGGGAGAAGCTGGCTTCTGCTGAGCAGAGAGTCTGACGCGGGGCTCGATCCCAGGACCCTGGGTTCATGACCTGAGCCGAAGGCAGACACTTAACGACTGAGCCACCCAGGCGCCCCTGAAGACACTTTTCTACTCTCATGTTATTTTCACTTTTATAGCACTCATTTGGCATTATCTCCATAACCTATCACTAACAGTTCCTGTGGCTCCTTCTACTTGAAGCAGTAGGATTTTTTAGAGAATGTATGGCCTGCTCTGTTCTTTAAAATAGTGCTGTGTTTGGATTACTCACAGCATTTGTTAAGTTAAACATACTATGCTCTCCCCCCGCCCCGCCCGCCCCTTTCAGCTATATCTCAGCACATCTGGGCATGCTGCCATTCTCTCTGGACCAGAAGCTAGTCCATGAAAAGCTAAGGACACTTGGAAGACCATGTAGGTTTCCACGTTTGGCTAAAATATGAAGAGTGAATTGAAGTTAAAATTAATCAGACTTCATCTGAATTTCTTAAAAGGCCCCTTGATAATTTTATAAGGGACTCTTCTATATTCAGTGTAAAAATATTGAAGACATAAGCAAAATTAGTTGTTGGTTGTTTTAAAACATTCAACCTGGGTCTATTCTAGCCGGTGGATGAAGAAATAGACAGATTTGTTTGTTGGTTCTCTTTCAGGTCATTCCTGTGTGAAGAGCCAACTAAGAACAAAACTCAGGGGCCTGAGTTGCCTCCAGTTCACATCAGAATAGCTTACTTTCATGTTTTGAAAATGGATAAAAGCAGTGGTTTTATTTTTTTTTTCTCTGAATGGAGATCTTAAAGAGGCCAGTATTCCTTTATCTTTAAGACTGACACCATAAACGTAAGAGCTCAGTCATTCACTCTTTCCTCTAATTTCTTTTTGGGTTATGAATAGATAACTGTACTCCCTCCAAACATGAGCTATAAAGACATGGAATCATAGTGTATTTGACCAGAATTTTATGTTGTAATCATGTAAAACTTAGACTACACATTAATATGATAGATTAATTTCTATATAATATCATTACTCTGTGTAGTAATTAGGCACAGGAAAAAATTCTGTAAATTTTTAAAGTTACTATTACTCTTTCATAGTAAATCCAAGTTCTTAAAATCTCTTGTCTTTGTTATTACTTATCTTTAAGTTCTGTCAGTCAACATTTTCCTTCATATTTAGATACATCCACTAACAATTCAGAGGCAATGTTCTGGTTTTGAATATTGATTCATTTCATGTTACCCACTACAGCCTGGCTCTAAGATTCTTGCTGCTCTTTTCTGTTCTTCTTTTTCTCTGCCTCTTACCTGAGTCATCTGGGAGCCTTTTCAGCTCTTCGCTGCCTGGAAGACCTAATACTAGATATTCTAGATGATGGAAGGACTATAATTACAGTAACTAAGTCACTGGGCTTTAGGTGGATGTTCCAAACCATAAGAACATGATTATGTGCTTGACCATGGTTAGGTTATAATGTGGAAGGGAAGAGGAAGAAGTGCAGGAGAGTGACCTAGGTATGGAGGCAAGCCATTGCTCAGGGAAGAAGTCTTCAAGGTCAGGTGTCCTGGTTAGAAGCCGGTAACTCCTGGACAAATGCTCCTCCATCTCTCCCCATCAGATCAGAGTCCTTCAAAAGGTTCCTCCTCAGCAAACGGAAGGAAGTTTAAAAAGGAATTCAGAAAAATAGAGCCAAGCTTTCAGACTTTCCTCAGGAAGATAGAGTGAGATTTCAGGAGCAATGGGGAGGATTCTGACAGGAATTCCCCCAGTTATATGCCTGCATATCTCCTTGTCAGAATGGTTACAGTTATCTTACAGTTATTTACCCCAAACTTAGCTGAGCTTGGATTTTTTTTTTTTTTTTTTTTTTTTAGCCCTTTATAAGAACAAGCCTTGATTCTTCTGGATTGTGTGAGAATTGTGTTTGAGGATCAAGGATCCCACTCATTTAGGTTTACCAAGCTCATCTCCATTCCTCTTAGGTGAGTTCCCAAATTTGTTGCCCATGTTTAGCTTGGGTTCCTAAGCCCTCTTTCCGAGACTCTTCTCTTGCATTCTGTAATTGTCCGCACCAAGTCTTGGTATCATCATCTACCTTTCAGCATTTTTTCAAATTAACCTACAGTCACTCATACTTTTATCAGTTGCCCAGTAAATATTTCCTACCATGTTCATCAACATGTGGTGTGCCTTTGGAAGTGCATTATGAAGAGAGGATAATGAGGAAATGGAAAGAAATCTGAGTTGCCTAAATGGGAATCTAAAAGGGCATAATGATCAGGTTAAAACAAAACTTAAGGAAGACTAAATAAAATTTGGATTACTTCACCATTCTGCCTAAGGCTAGCTCTTTTTCCTTCAGTGGTGAAGAGAAGCTGGTACCCCATGCGGGAGCATTTGCAATCACGTGTGCCTATGCGCAGTAACCCGGGGCAGGCCGCCTTGCCACTCGTGAAATGTTTGCGCTGGGAAGGACTTCAGAAGTCATCTCTTCCAGCTTCCTCATTTTACAGCTGAGGAAACTGGGACCGAAAAAGCCACTCGCCCAGGGTCAGTCATGACTCTGTGCAGAGAAGCAAGCAGGCCCAGCATTAAATCAGTGCTGTGAGGACGAGCTGCTCCATAGCTGGAGCTTTGACAGCTAAAACCATTTTCACGGATCTCAGAAGCTGAGACAGAAGTTTGTCCTCTGGATATTTCTTCTCTTGCCTTAAAGGGAAAGCGTTCTACTGTCATTCCGACTTCCTGTTAATTCTCTCTGCCTTCTCTCTGCTAAGACACTTAGAATCACCCCTTACTTACTGTGATAGAAGCTGATTTCATTGGCCAAGACTACAAAACTTCTAGTCAGCATTACCAGAGAGGAAATCTTTGGCACTAATTTTCCATAAATGTGAGTTTTCTTCCTTTCCCTTTATGACTTTCATGTCATTTAATGATTACCTTTAAGTTTACATTCCTATAAAAAATAAATACCTATTTCCAAAGTCTTTCGGAGCTTGGCAACGATGAGACAACAGCTGTGGGCTTCTGTCCTTTTTCTTTTTCCCACTTCATAATAGCTCCTTATCTATAACACAGTTTTCTAATTTTAAAAAGTTTTTTTAAGGCTAGTACTACCCACTTCTGTGATTGAAACTACATAATTTTCCTGGCCCAGTATTCACTCTGGGGGGAGGTAGATGGGAGTGAGAGAGGACTGAAGGAGAAGCCCCTATACAAGTCTGCAGAATTACATATGCCCACTCAGACTCCACCCCACTCCCGGGAAGATTCTGATACATCCTCCTTCCCTAAATCATTCCCTCTGAGGCACAGTTCTCAAGTGTGGTCCACACACCAGCAGCCGCATCACCACTTAGATACTTGCTAGGAATGCAGATTCTCTAGCCCCACTACATACCTGCTGAATCCTGCAATTCCTGTTTTAACAAGCCCTCTTTAACAAGACTTGGATGTTCAGTAAACTTTGAGAACAGGCTGCAGCAGAGTGTAGCTCCCAAATGAACAATGCTCATTTTTCTGTGAAATATCTGGGTTAAAATCACTGTTACGCCCACCAAATATATATACTGAGTCTTTCATTGGCATGTCTGAAATTTGCCCGTTTAAACTTTTGCACAAGTCTAGAGGACCAAAGATTATAATTTTTGCTCCAAAGAGAGCATTGTCTCCTCAGAGTCTTCCATGGGCACTGGGCAGTTCCCGCTGCTAGTTCCCTGAGGCCAGCCCAGCAAACTTGCGGTAATGAGGCCAAAAGCTCATTAGTTTATACTGTCCTAAAGCACTTAGGAAATCATTGCATATAAAATTAGTAAGGAGATGCAAAAACCAATTTCACTATATAATGTTTATTTTTAACTTTAAAATCCTAAGCTATTCTAGTGATGAGTTGGGATCTCTTGCACATCCAGATTTTAGAAGTGCAAAAAAAAAAAAAAATAACACTGTACTTACAGAGGTTTAAAAGATCATTCTGAGAAAAACTGCTCTCTTTTCACTAAAACTGAAGAATTAGTTTCAGCTGGTGTAGATACTTCCTCTGTGGGTGTCAGTGTTTGCAATGCCTCTGTATTTGGATGAATACAAATAAGAGTTTGTATGTCTATGTGATTGAACGGATCTCTATGTTTAGTGAACACAGGCCTATGTTCAGCTGTAAATAGATGTAGAGATGTGACTCTTTTTGGAAGTGTACCTATAAATATATGCATGACTGGAGAGCTATGTGCCAAAGCATGTACGTATGATGCCTTAGGTCTGATTTAAACAAGGATGAAGAAATCCACTTAGCCTCTGCTCTTCTGTCTTCAAGAGCTAGTTCGAATTTTTTAAGTACTGTTTTTTAGGCAATGATACATTCTTCCTTGTTAGAAGATACGTAATTTTTCCTATTATAAAAATAATATTTGATTTCTGGAAAAGACTTTTGGAAAATGCAAAAAATGTAAAGAGTTCCAATTAAGCTATTCCTTTTTATACTATCCCTTTTCTTTACCTTTTTTTTTCTCTCCTTCTAGACTAGTGTTCTTTACATTACTCCTTGCTTACCTGTCTCCCTCATTGTCTTTCCACATTGTCAATATAGATGTCTTCTTAAGCATTTCATAGATAGGAGATAGCAGTCAGGTATTTGAAGCAATTCTTAGGTGCAGAAATTGGTTGTTTCTGACCATGATAGATCAGAGACAGACACACAGCATTACTAGGGAAATATATTATAATGCATCAGATGGAAACTTTGCATATAATAGAAATATAATATCAAAGATGATAAGCAGGCTATATAAAATGAATACATCTAGTCTAAAATCAATTATAATAATAGCTTCATTTATTGAGCTCATAGAGTGGTCCAACTGCTTTTTATATGGGGTATCATTTGAAATACTCAAAACAACCTTAGGTCATTCTCTTTTCTTCTTCTATAGATGAAGTAAATGAAGCTTGTAAAGAATTTTCCCAGGGCACAAATGGATTTCTAACAAATGATATGATGTGCATTAACTCCCAGTTCTGTCTGATCCAAATCCTCTGCTTTTAATCCCTATGCTATACCCCAAAATATATAAGAAGAATTCATAAATTGAATGTAACATAATGAAGAAAATACCAATTTTGGAGCTAAGAGGAACTGAGAGATCTTCTAGTCCAATTCCTTCAATCAACAAAGGAGAAAAGCTAATGTACTGAAGTATTAATTTGCTGAACATCCAACAAGTAGGGGCACCTGGGTGGTTCAGTCGGTTAAGCATCCAGCTCTTGATTTTTGCTCGGGTCATGATCTCAGGTTCCTGGGATGGAGTCCCCCATGTCAGGCTCCATGCTCAGTGGGGAGTTGGCTTGGGGATTCACTCTCTCCCTGTCCCTCTGCCCCTCCCCCCATGCGCACGCATGCTCTTTCTCTCTCAGATAAATAAATAAAATCTTTTTTTTCTTTTTTTAGGTCCAAGTAGTTTTTTTTTTTATTTTAGGAAACTTTCTTGAATTATGTATAGTTTTTAATTTTTTTTCATTTCATTTCTTGGTTTCCTTCTTCCAGGGCTACTGTTACATGTATTTTAGATTTTCCTTGCCTGTTTGCTATCACTATCATGTTTTCAAATTTTTTAATCTCTCTCTTTACATCATTCTGACTTTAAAATGTTCTTAATTTCTCTGTTATACTTCTTTTAAGGCATTATCTGTTGTGTTTATCTGCTCTTGTGTTTTAAAATTCACTCTCCCTTTCAACTTTATTTTTTTCTTTCCTTTTATTTTTTTCTTCCGAATTCTATCATCTTTTCGAATCTTCTCTAACATAATAAAATAAAATTAAATTAAGAATTAATTAATTAATTAATTAAAAAATCTTAAAAAAAATTAAAAACATCATACAACTAGTTAGTGGCAAAGCAGGGGTTAGTCCACCAACCTCTCCTAAGTGTCAAGACCATACTGGCATCTAGATCTGTGGTTCTTTTGATGTACACTGGCTCCAAATCTCCACAGGGTATGTCCTTACAAGCCTATCTGTATATTATCAACAAAAATCTCTTTTAGCAAGACTAAAAAATGTTGCTCTGCCATCCCCTTTTCCTACTCAAATTCATGCTTATTTCTGCTTTAGTTGTATGTGTTGGGAGGGAGAGGTGGAGGGAAAGAGTAAGACATGGTCAAACTCTCCAAATTAGAAGAAGGCCACAGATTCTGAATGTGATAGAAAAATGAACAGAAAGAAAAAGAAGAATCAAGATTTTGACATTGTCCCACTAAATCTCCATTTCTTGCCAGTGGACTTTGATGTGTACTGAAACACCGCAGGACAGAGGTAGTAAAAGATTCAGTGTCCTACACCTGAAATTAGTATAACACTTGTGTTAACTGTGCTGGAATTAAAATTAAAAAATAAATAAATAAAAAGAAGAAGATTTGGTGTCCTAAATTGTGACACATAAGCTATTTGGTTGATCATGTAAGTCTTTGTATTTTTGCTCAGAAATTCCAAATTGTTACTATTTCTGACCAATATCAGAAAAAAATCAATATAGCTGGTCAAAGAGATGATCACATTTCAGGCTATCATCAAGGACTCTTCATCTTTCTAAGTTAAAGCACCTCATTTCTTTCTGAATTTCTACTCTGTCCCTCTTCCTAAAAATCTTACATGAGAAGCCTTTACATCTTAAATGAAACTGCAAGTAATTCTATTTAGGAACACACAAGCTGGGAATTAACTCCCATAAATTAATAGGATCATACTCTCATTTTTCTGAACAAAGAAAATCAACAGTACACTGGTTACTGTGTTATTCGTGGCTAGCTCCATGAGAATAGAAACCGTATGTTTTGCTCACCACTGTGTATATGTCCTGCTCCCAGCAAGGTGCCTGACAGAAGTCAGTACTTACTAAATAAGTGCACGGTGAAAGAATGATTGAGAGAACAGAAGCCATCATCATTTATTTGTTAATATGTCTGTCTCACTTTATGTATTTTTATTAACTTTATTGAGATGTAATTCACATATAGTTTATCCATTTAGTATACAGTTCATTGGCTTTTAATATACTCACAGAGCTGTGCATCCATTACCATAATTCACTTTAGGACATTTTCATTACCCCACAGTGAAACTCCACACCCCTGAGTCTTCACCCTTCTTCACATCTTCTGGTTCTTCCAAGAACCCCATCCTGCTGTTTCGATAGATTTTCCTGTTCTGGACATTTCCTTTAAATGGACCCATATAACGTGCTGCCCTTTGTGACTGGGTTCTTTCACGTAACATAATGATTCAGGATTTGTCTGTGTTGTAGCATATATCAATACTTAATTTATTTTATTGCTGAATGATATAACATTGTATGGATACACCATTTATCAGTTCATCCATTGATGGACATTTGGGTTGTTTCCACTTGTTGGGTGTTATGAATAATGCCTTTATGCATATTCACATACAAGTTTTTGCGTGGACGTAGGTTTTCATTTCTCTTGGGTGTGTATCTAGGAGAGGAATTGCTGGATCATATGGTAACTGTGTTAACCATTTGAGGAACTGCCAGACTGTTTACCCAAGTGGCTGTGTCACAAACATTTGTTGAATTGTGTAGTTATTTCATCTGCAAGTTTTCTGTGGGTTTTCCTTACTTCATTGAAAGTGAAAATCAAGAAGGTTAAACCATATTAAAAAAAAAATTGCCTTTGATGGCACTGTTTAATTCCATGTTTAATTTACTATTTCCTATTGAATCGATTGTTGGATAATACACATATTAGGGACAGGGGATGTATAGGTGAACAAAAATCCTGTCTCTGGTATTTTGAAACTCAACTTTTTCCATCTGTCACAGAAACTAAGTTTTCTTTAGGATGTATAACATTATTTACACAAGAAGGAATGGAAGGTAATCTGTATACTTCTGTATTTGCTGTCCAAGTAGCACATAATGTTAGACAGTCAAAAATTACATATTTTAGGAGTGATGAAACTGAATTTTGGAAAGACTAACTTACACATGGTTATATTAGTAGAAAGAGTTGAAGCTGGGATTTGAATCCAGGTCTTCTCGCTTCAAGTGTGTGTATGTGTATATATGTGTGTGTATTTTCCTAGAGGACATTTTTATAACTTCCCACCATGAATAATTGGCATTAGAGTAATAACTTCAGCATTTCCTACTCAAGCATTCTCTATCTGATTTGTATTTGCAAAATGATTGTTGACTAACTCACGAAGAAGCACCAATATGCACAGTACACCTTGGTGTTTGTGACACTAAAAGAGGAAAACTTTTTGGCAGAGAATCTCAGATTCTGTCCTAATGTACCTCAAGGGTGAATTTAGATTGGAAACAAATGTACTGAGTTTTGTTCCATCTCTTTAATTTCATTTGGCATTTGTTATATTTAATATGTTAGAGGTATAAAATATCTCCTTAGAACAAACGTTCATTATGGTATTATATATTTGTAGAGACTGTGTAAGCAGAACATCTCCTTGCCATCATTCAGAATTCCTAAATGATTGCACTGATTCCTCTAAGCTCTTATCTTTAAAGTATCCCCCCTTTCTTCCAAAGCTAAAATAAGAAATGGAAACACACATGCACACAAAAAAAGGTAGCATCTATTTCTGATCCAGCTTTTGTTGTTCTGATATGAAGGGGTTAAAAGAGCTGGTAAGCATAATCTTACTCATTAAGAGTGACTGGACGAAGAAGCATGGAATTGTCCCATTTACATTTTAGGATAAAATCTCGTGGATGTGGGATAAATAGACATTGAAACTAACACATATTGAATATCAGCTCTTTACCAGCCCTCTATTTTTTTTTTTTTGAGTTTTAATTTTTTTTATTCTTATGTTAATCCCCATACATTACATCATTAGTTTTAGATGAAGTGTTCCATGATTCATTGTTTGTGCATAACACCCAGTGCTCCATGCAGAATGTGCCCTCCTCAATACCCATCACCAGGCTAACCCATCCTCCCACCCCCCTCCCCTCTAGAACCCTCAGTTTGTTTTTCAGAGTCCATCGTCTCTCATGGTTCGTCTACCCCTCCGATTTCCCCCGCTTCATTCTTCCCCTCCTGCTACCTTCTTCTTCTTCTTTTTTTTTTTCCTTAACATATACTGCATTATTTGTTTCAGAGGTACAGATCTGAGATTCAACAGTCTTGCACAATTCACAGCGCTTACCAGAGCACATACCCTCCCCAGTGTCTATCACCCAGTCACCCGATCCCTCCCACCCCACCCCCCACTCCAGCAACCCTCAGTTACCAGCCCTCTATTATGAAATTTATATTCATTATCTCAGTTAAACCACCTAAAGTACTGGAAATTAGATAGTCATTGTCATCTCCATTTAACAGAAACTAAGGCTTGGAGAAGTTAACTTTGTCCAAGTGCACACAACCAGAAAATAATAGATGTGAGTTTTAGATCACAGATGTGTCTAACATTAAAATCTGTTCTCCTTCCAGTAAACTACCTTTCCGGTTAAACTGCTGAGTCCAGTAAGAATGATTGCAGTATCTTTAAAATGTAAGAGATTATAGAAGAAATTCTCTAAGATACTTGGGGAATGTATAACTTCTTCCACATGGAGGATAATTTGATATATTTTCCTCCAAGAACTAAATAAGCACCATTTGAAATTAGCACATTGTATGCAAACATCTGCTGCAAAATTAGTTTCCAAAAGAGCTTGAAAATAGCTTGTCAGATGTTTAGAGTAGATTACACCTCATATTCTTGTTTACCCTATTGATGCAATTAGCTAACATCTTTTGTGAAGATGATATTGAGTGAAATGAAGATCAGTACCTACTGTACTAGTGACAAATTATTTTTAAGTATTAAAATTCAACAAGACATTTTAGGACCAATAACTCCACTAATACACTTTGCCTGTATATTCACTCTGAATGCTCAATGGCAACGTCTATTTATGTAGCAGTCCAAAATCTGTCTTACTGCAAATTTACTGAATTTAAAAGATCAATACTTTGAATGTGGAGTGTGTGTATGTGTCTGTGTATGAGTATAATGATGATCGACATATTTTAAAATGGCAGAAATAGTTAATAAAGAGATTGCTTTCCTCTGCATTTAAAATGTATTGCAATAATAGATATGTTTTAAAAAAAAACTAATAAGACATAGGCATTCTCAGAATGAAGATGAGCATCTTCATAAACCAGAAAGAGAATGGAATTATAAAACATGAAGAGGTAAACTCAGTGTGAAGCCATATATAATTCCTAGATCTGGAACTGAAAATAGTCAGTGATAGCCTGATGTTCTGCTATAGGAATTAAGAGCATCTTCATATAACGTGAACCAAATCAGGCTTAGTGCCAAAAAAATAAGAGTCTGAACTCATTGCTTATCCACAGAAGTTGAAAAATCTGTGATCAACATTTTTTCCATTAATATTGTATTAGTTTAATGTGTACAATGTAATGATTTGATATATATATGTATTGTGATATGATTATCACAGTAAGTTTAATTAACATCCATCACCTCACATAATTACAGTTATTTTTCTTGTGAAGAGAACTTTTAAAATCTACTCTCTTAGGGATGCCTGGGTGGCTCAGTCGGTTAAGTGTCTGCCTTCAGCTGGGGTCATGATCCCAGGGTCCTGGGATGGAGTCCTGCATTGGGCTCCCTGCTCATCGGGGAGTCTGCTTCTCCCTCTCCCTCTGCCCGCCGCTCCCCCTGCTTGTGCTCTCTCTCTCTCTCTGAAAAATAAATAAAATCTTAAAAAACAAAACAAAAAACTACTCTCTTAGCAACTTTCAAGGATACAATTGTATTTTTAACTGTGGTCACTATGCTGTCTATCACATTCTTAGAACTTATGTATCTTAACTGGAAGCTTGTACCTTCACCCATTTCTCCCACCTTTCACACTCTATCTTCTGCCTCTGGTAGCCATCAATTTGTTCTCTGTTCCTAAGTGAGATCATCCAGTATATGTCTTTGTCTGACTTAATAATGCCCTCAGGGTCCATCCATGTTGTTGCAAATCGCAGGCTTTATGTATTTTTCTTTTTTTATCGCTGAATAATATTCCATTATATATACCTATATATCTGTATATCAAATTTGCCATATCTCTTAATCCATTAATGGGCACTTTGGGTGTTTCCATGTCTTGGCTATTGTAAATAATGCTACTATTGTAAATAATGAGCATGGGAGTACAGATACCTCTTTGAGATACTTATTTCATTTCCTTGGATATATAGTCAGAAGGAGAATTGCTGGATAATTCTATTTTTAATTTTTTGAGGAACCTCCATTCTGTTTTCCATAGTGGCTGCAACAATAGACATTCCCACCAGCAATGTACAGGGTTCCCTTTTCTCCACACCCTCACCAACACTTGTCTCTTTGAAGATAGCCATTTTAACAGGAGGGAGGTGGTGTCTCATTGTGGTTTTAATTCGTATTTCCTGATAATTAGTGATGTTAAACACCTTCTCATGTACCTGTAAGGTATTTGTGTGTCCTTTTTGGAAGCATGTCTATTCAGTTCCTCTGCCCATTTTTAAATCAGATTGTTTGGGTTTTTTTTTTTTCCTTTTTGCTATTGAGTTGTATGAATTTTTATGTATTTTGAATATTAACCCCTTAGCAGATATGTGTTTTTTTCACCTATTTGGTAATTACTTTTATTTTTTTTTATTGTTTTCTTTGCTATACAGAAGCCCTTTAGTTTAATGCAGTTCTGTTTGTTTATTTTTGCTTTTGTTGCATTTGCTTATGAAGTGTCAAAATAAAAACATCATTGGCAAGACCAATGTCAAGGAAGTTATTGGCCATTTATTTATTATATAATTCCAGTATAATTAACATACAGTGTTACATTAGTTTCAGGTGTGCAATATAGTGATTCAACTCTTCTGTACGTCACCTAGTGCTCATCTCAACAAGTGCACTCCTTAGTTCCCATCACCCATTTAATCCATCCTCCTACCCCCTCTCCTCTAGTAACCATCAGTTTGTTCTCTATAGTTAAGAGTCTGTTCCTTGGTTTGTCTCTCTCTCTCTTTTTCCCTTTACTCCTTTGTTTTGTTTCTTAAATTCCACATATAAGTGACATTATATTGTGTTTGTCTCTCTCTGATTTACTTCACTTAGCATTATACCCTCTGGCTCCACTCATGTCATTGCAAATGGCAAGATTTCATTCTTTTTTTTAGAGATTTTTATTTTATTTATTTATTTGCGAGAGAGAGCACAAGATGGGGGGAGGGTCAAAGGGAGAAGCAGACTCCCCACTGAGCAGGGAGCCCGACGCGGGACTCAATTCTAGGACTCCAGGATCATGACCTAAGCTGAAGGCAGTCGCTTAACCAACTGAGCCACCCAGGTGCCCAAGATTTCATTCTTTTTGATGGCTGAGTAATATTCCATTGTGTATATATACACCACATCTTCTTCCATAATTTGGCTATTGCAAGTAATGCTGCTATAAACATAAGAGTGTATGTATCCCTTTGAATTAGTGTCTTTGTATTCTTTGGGTAAATACCCAGTAGTGTGATTATGGATTATAGGGTAGTTAAAAAAAAAAAAGAGATGGTTCAGACCATCATAAACTAGCTGCTGTATCCAACTCCTTTCTTACTTCAAGGTATTTCTACCTCTCTGTAACTTACATAGATCCTACCAGGGTTTCACAATTGCTATGGCCAGTGATTCTCTGTGCTTCCCATTTTATTATTTGTGGATGGGAGTATTAATTGTAGGTATTCTGTCCCTACCTAGAGAAGAGTATTATTATAGGAGAGATTGCTGCTCAGAGAAGTGAAAGGATTGAAAATATGAAGAACTAATATAAAAATATAGATGATAGACTCAGAAGCCACAAACACAAACTTAAAAGGAATTGTAGAATTAGTTAATAGAGGAAATTGAAGAGAGGCACTATCTGAAGAAATAGTAATCAAATAATTTTCCTAAAATTTTTTATTCATGCCTGTTAGGTATATAAATAGGCAAGACAATCTGGGAAAATGTTTTGTGGTGTCTACTTAAGTTCCACATACACCTACTCTGTGACCTAGCAACTCCTTTTCTGGTTATATACTTAGAAGAAATGTGTGCATATGCCCACCAAAAGACATGTACAGGAGTGTTTGTGGCATTTTTTTTCATAATAGCTAAAGTTGGAACCAATGCAAGGAAATACCTATCCGAAGATTAAAAATGAAAGAAGTATGTTCATGAGTGGACTAATGTTGATCTGTGATAACAGAAGTCAGATTAGTGGTTAACATGGTCAGTAGACATCAACTGGGCATAATGGGCCTTCTGAAGGGTGTTGACACAGTATTCTGTCATATAGATCTGGATGGGCACCTGGGTGGCTCAGTAGTTAAGTGTCTGCCTTCAGCTCACGTCATGATCCTGGTGTTCCGGGATCCAGCCCCACATCCGGCTCCCTGCTCAGCGGGAAGTCTGCTTCTCCCTCTGCCTCTCACCCCACTTAATGCGCTGTCTCTCTCTCTCTCAAATAAATAAATAAAATCTAAAAAAAAGGTAGATCTGGATGATGTAACATGTAGGTATTCATATCTAAAAATCCATAGAGATACACACATAAAATTTGTGCACTTACCTGTTATACATCAATGAATAAATAGAAATTTTCAGGATTGAAAAATGGCATGATTTCGGGCGCCTGGGTGGCTCAGTTGGTTAAGCGACTGCCTTCGGCTCAGGTCATGATCCTGGAGTCCCGGGATCGAGTCCCGCATCGGGCTCCCTGCTCGGCAGGGAGTCTGCTTCTCCCTCTGACCCTCCTCCCTCTCATGCTCTCTGTCTCTCATTCTCTCTGTCTCAAATAAATAAATAAAATCTTAAAAAAAAAAAAAAAAGAAAAATGGCATGATTTTTCAGATCAGATGTTCTCACTCCTATATCTCTACTGTGTCCCTTGGGCCTCTGGCTTTCTGAATCAGAGAGTAAACCTGTTTTCCTGTCTATTGGGGCTGGAGGGTGGTAATAGAGGAGACCTCACCAGGGCTACCAATTTTTTGCTATGAAATCTTTTCAAAATTCCCTTGCTTTTAGATCATCATGCTTTTATTTTCTTGTCTCTTTTTTGGTCCCTGATGCCCCCATGTCCTAAACCTTTCAGAGACAAGCAGGAAGAACTAGCTGCTCTTCTCACATGGTCACCTGTATTCAGCTGAGTCAGTTACGCACTCATCCACGTGCTTTCTGTTCACCTAAAATTCAGTGAAGCCTTCCATTTGCTAGAGCCTTCCTCTTTCCCATTCTCTCTATTCCTGTGTGTCTAATACATTCATATTATTATTATTATTATTCATACACATATATGTGTGTGTGTATAATTGTGTTTTAGTGGAATTTGGCAGAGAGACAACAAATACTTGATGTATAAATTTATTAGAACACTTAAAAATCCAGACCCATGAGATACTGATACAGAGCTTTGATTGACTTACACTTGGGAGACATCCCACACCTTTTCGCACAGAAGAAAGCCCAAGCTGCTGCTGTTCAGGACCTCCAACTTCACCAGGAACTGGGAACCTCCCCTAAGACTGAGACTAACCAGAATAAAGAATTAGAGAAAAGGATTGAAGGATTTTAATTTCTTAGGATTTTGAATTGCAAGGGCAAGGAGGTTAAATTTTTGGCCTTTAATTCTTCCTTGATAATTTAATAATGAGAATTTTTATTGTGCAAAATTGGGATAGTGGATTTTTTATGTTGATGAAAAAATTCATAGTAATTTTATGGAGTCATTTGTGTTCATTGCATAACCTCTAGTGAATTATATACACAGAATGGTAGGGAAACATTTGAAGTAGGAATTATAATAGTGATGAGATATCAATTTGGGGGTATATGGTAGTCTTTGGGTTAACTTAATTAATGTATGATCCAGGTCCATTTCAGAATTCTGAGTTGGAGAGGGGGAGGAGCAAAAGATGAATTTCCCACACTAGTCCCAGGAATATAGACAAAGAAGCAGCGTTGTGTATTGAAAAAGTGGCCCATGAGTGTGGGAGCTGGTCTGCCCTTAAGTTATGGGGAAAAAAGAAATTGCAGACTGTGGGAAGTATTATGGACTTTGTGTGGGTTTAAATCTCAGCTCAGACACTTACTAACAGTGTGACCTTGGGCAAGTTACTTACTCTTCCTGTGCCTCCAATTATTCATCATTAAAAAGGAGATACCAATGTAGAGTTTTGGTAAATATTAAATATTTTAATAAATATAAATTTATTAGAATAGAGGATAGCGTATGGCAAACACCATGTAAATATTACCCACATATTAATTCTCTTTTCTTCCATATTTCTACCATGGTCCTTTAGGAGATTTGGGACTGTGGCTTTGCCTCCAAGCAACCTCTTGGACAGATGAATGTAGAGAAAGGCTTCATGCAGAGGGAGCCCAGCAGTATTTCCCCTCTTCTTCTGAGCAGCCTGTCCTTAAGATGCAAGGGTTCTATTTCCCTTCCTGTGGCACACTATGCCCCGGGTGTGGGGGAAAAATGCAGTTCTGGGAGGATACGTTTAATTCCAGATGAAATAATAACTGGCCACAGGACAAGCCATTTTCTCCAACTCAGTTTTGCCAGTAGTGAATTATATACTTTGATCACCCCTCTCTTTCACTCTGTATCTCTCAACTGATTCTGTTCTTGGTGGTGGAGTGGCATGGAGAGTGAGTGTGATTAGTCATCACACTGCAATCTTCAAATAACATATTCATTTATTATTCTATTTATAGTATTTTTACATTCCATAAGAGACAGCCTGTATGGAAAAAAAAGAATATTTAATAGAATCATTAATATATACACAGATTCAGATTTTTTAAAATACCAGGAGATAATTAAAAGCACTGAAAGTCCATGGGCACCTGGGTGGCTCAATTGGTTAAGCGACTGCCTTTGGCTCAGGTCATGATCCTGGAGTCCCGGGATCGAGTCCCGCATCGGGCTCCCTGCTCGGCGGGGAGCCTGCTTCTCCCTCTGACCCTCCCCCCTCTCATGTGCTCGCTCTCTCTCATTCTCTCTCTCTCAAATAAATAAAATCTTAAAAATAAAATAAAATAAAATAAAAAATAAAAGCACTGAAAGTCCAGATCAATTAAGTATTAAAATATAACTTTGTACATCATGTCAGCCAAAGCCAAATGCTAACTTCTCAGATGAACTTTTCTGTTGTTGCTTTGTAAAGCAGAGCCAGGAAGAACCAAGAGAATAGGCCATCGATGTGATAAAAGAGAAAGCAATAGTGAAGTAAAAAAATCCGTATTTTACATGTAATTTTAGAAATAAATTGTTACCAACAAGCCCTCAGGAACATAGTGGTTATATTCCTCAATATGCTATATAAAACTGACATGTATGCTGGAATTCACTGTATGAATTTAATTTTTTATACAGTAAAAAAATCCCATGTATGATTTCTGAAGTAAATGTAGTCAAAAATAAAGCAGATTTTGCATTACATTACATGACTGTGCAAATAAAATATTGGTACTTCAGGTGTCAGTGTCAGATAATGTCAGAAGACCTGTAAAATAATGTTCTTAGCAGCTTTATGTATGTGGACAAAAACAGGAAAATACCCAACTTGCTCATCAGTTAGAATGGATAAACTGTGTTTTAGTCAGTCGCTAAAATACTATACAGCGATGAAATACTATACTGCTATAAAAAATAATTCAAGAAAAGGCAGTAAAAACTAATGAAAACATATTGAAATGAGTCAAGAAAGGCAATTATGGCATATTATTTGGAAATGTGGAGATAAATACTAGAAGACACAGCAGGAAGAAATCATTATAGTTGCCTGAAGGAATCAGGACTAAAGGATGTGACGCGGTAAGGTGGAAGCTAATTATAATTTTAAATACAGACCATGTTTACCTTGTAGAACCATAAAATGCAGTAGTGCAGGACCATAAAAATGACCACGTAAGCTGAAACTGGGCAAAGAAATGTCAGTAACTAATGGAAAATCCCCAATTGTTTTTTTAACCATAAAACATTTTTGTCAAAACATTAAAATATGTCAGTTATAAAAAATAATAAAAAGTAAAATCTCTGTCAGTTATTTATGTGTAGGGAAATGGCAAAATCTATTAATTTAATAAATAAATCTCCATTTACTAATTATAACTTTATAAAATCATAGAAATTTTATTAATTAAAAAGCACAGTTTACATTATATATCATGACAATTATATTATTATAATTATTGTATTTCTATAAAAGGGTATATTTTGTAAACTGTTTAAGAATTAATTAAAAATATCCATGAAGTACTTATATAAATATACTAAATACATATTTATTGAGTACAGTGTGGTTTAAAATTTTAGAAACCTTGAGAATTAAAATGTTTTATTTCTTTTTAAGAAACTCAACAGGGAGTAATTTGAACAGTGCTTGCTTTTCTCCTCTCATCTAGGATTTACATTATAGAGCAAGTGTCTTTTTCTGTGCCTTGGCAAATTGTCATATGAACTCCATTCTAATTTTGAATCAACTGGTAACATTTTATCCTTTCTGCTTTCAGTGTTGAGAGATAGGCCTGAGAGGTCCCTTAACCTGAAGTTCTTTGCCAGTGAAGGTTTCTCTGGGAGGTTTTCATGCTTTCCTCATTTATGATTAAAGTTGGACTTTGCTAAGTTCCTCTGACTGCATATCTAGAGCCTCTCAAATAGGGGCTGTGTCAATATTCTCATGGTTTGCTGTTTCTTCTGTAACTACATTTATGGTTGATTCAATTTCCACTTCTAGCATGATCTGTTTTTACTGCTTTGCTGCACTTTCATCTTTGTTGGCCATCTTCTTCTTTAGATTATCCATTTTGGGGGGCGCCTGGGTGGCTCAGTCGTTAAGTGTCTGCCTTCAGCTCAGGTCATGATCCCAGGGTCCTGGGATCGAGCCCCACGTCAGGTTCCCCACTCAGCAGGAAGCCTGCTTCTCTCTCTCCCTCTGACAGCCACTCTGCCTACTTGTGCTCTCTCTCTGTCAAATAAATAAAAACCTTTAAAAAAAAAAAAAAGATTATCCATTTTTGTATCATTTCAGATGGGTTTATCACTGAGAGATGAGGAGACCACAACCGCATGCTTTGTTGTCTGTGTCCAGTCACCTATCACCAACAGATTTTGAAAGAAGTGACATGATTGGTCACTGATGATAATGTGCACTTGTTATTTGAATATTGATTTCTGGACTCAAGAGCTGGTAGGGGAGTTTGCACTTTATGTAATTACTTACAATTAATACACCATGGTAACTGAAATTTGAACCATGCTGTTGGGAGGCTGGTGTTTAACTAAACCATGGAAACAACTACATAAATGTTCTGGTTGTATACTTTCTACATCTCTGTTTAATGTAAACACATTTGCGTTGTCCCAGGCATCAATAGGTTTCTCCTTTTTTGAGAAGTTTCTTCTGATTCTTTTGTGAAGAAGTGATTGAAGAGACACAAAGGAGAAGAGAAGCTATTTTCTTCAAAACTTACAAAATTATTGAAGTTCCCATGTAATGGACCAAAGTAGAAATAATCAGTAGAGGCAGAAAATGTTTCCTTCTATATGTAAGTTGGAGTTCATGCTCCATGGCTGTACACGCTATTAAATAGTAGTTTTTTGGAGAAATTAAAAAAATACCTTTACCTGTAGTCAATTAAATTGCTCTGCTAATGAGACTATCATGTCAGGTAGGATAAGGAAATGTTGGCACAAGGGAGTAGTATGAGAGAGTACTCAGGGGTGGCAGATCTTGGTATTGACTTTCAGAATCATGCATCTACTTTTTCCGGCAAAGCCAGAATACTTATATTGAAAACACACTGATGTTGACTGTGTATGTCTAATATATTGGCTCATGCTCCACATATAACATCGATATTGTCTGTGTAGATTTCCCATGCTTTGGTCTAGATTTTTACCCTCTCTCTCTTTTAAGGTCAGCAGCAAATGTTTGCTCTTTGGTATTTCCTTGATTTCCAAAGAACTATTTGCATGTGCTATCTAATGAAAATCTATTGGATCTGTGGTTCTGGTTTCTAATATGGCAATTATAGTGCTATTCCTTGATTCAAGTTTACAGGGACATAAGAATAGAGCAGGTAGTGGTAATATCAACTTCAGCATCTCTTTTACTTCCAGGTCCAACTTATTATACCTTTTGGAACAAGCATATTTAAAGATGGCCCAGAGAATACTGTAGGTGAAAAGAAGTGTAGCAGTCCTCTTGTTCTGTCCTCTTGTTTTACTGATGAGGAAACTGGACTCTGAGCAATTATATGAACTGTTCTTGAAGTGAGTAGATTAAACAGAACTGCAACCCAGTCATTTGATTCCTAGGTCATTGACCTTTCTGCCACTTTATGCTTCTATAGGCTGGCAACAATAAGAATAGGCTCAGAGATTATTTTAAAACAGTCTCTAGGGGAGGCTGGGAGGCTCAGTCACTTAAGCATCTTACATTGGCTCAAGTCATGATCTCAGGGTCCTGGGATCAAGCCCTGCATGGGGTCCCATACTCAGGGGGGAGTCTGCTAGTCCCTCTGCCCCTCATCCTGCTCATACTCTTTCTCTCAAATAAATAAATAAAAATCTTTAACAAAAACAGTCTATAAGGCACAGTGAGTACTATATTGAAAGAAATTATCTCCAAGTAGATTTTCTCATGAGAAATGATTTGTGCCAAATAAGACTATAATAATTTATAAGCTCTTGAGACAGTTGCCTTGTGCATCTCCCAGATATCTCAAACTGTGTCTTTTGAGCTAAAACACATCAAATTGAAATCCAGTTGAAGTGGTCCCTTGGATAACTATGATGACTACACAGGTTCAGTTTGCTTGATCAGTTGAGTGAAGATGAATTGCTGAAGAGTCAGATCATTTACCTGGAAAATGTTCACTTGTAGATGTGGTCATGATGAAAATAAAGCAGTTTTTATTTATTTATTTATTTATTTATTTATTTATTTATTTATTTATTT